>NC_045792.1:39742620-40042620 GCF_009873245.2 Balaenoptera musculus
CCACACACACACAACCACCCACACAACCACCCACACACAACCACCCACCCACACAACCACCCCCCACACACACAACCACACACACACAACCACACACACACACAACCACACACACACACAACCACACACACACAAAATCACACACACACACAACCACACACACACACACAACCACACACACACACAACCACACACACACAAAATCACACACACACACAACCACACACACACACACACACACACACGCACCTGTGCCAAAATCTGAGTGTACTACAGTTATGCAAGATTACCATCTTTGGGAGAAAGGGTTGGGTGAAAAGTACATGCCACCTCCTGTACATTTTTGTTTTTGGCAACTTCCTGTGAACCTATGATTATTTCAAAATTAAAAGTTATGTAAAAATCAGACATTTCCTTGTCTCTTTAGAGAGGGGCCTATGAAGTCAGGTGGTAACATAAGTAAGTGAGATGGCTGGGGATTGGGAGGGTGAGAACTGGCTGGTATCAAGGAGGCAGCTGCTGTTAGGCTCCTACCATGGTGGGACTGTGCACCTGGAATTGCTGAGTCTTCTGAGTGCTGTTTTTAGAAAATGTCAGAAACTGAAAATTCAAATAAATATCTCTTGACTTTTATTGACAATTAATTCAAACTTTTTGGAACACTGTATGTAAGCCAAACTAAAGATACTTGAGGGCTGGATTCAGTCTTAACGATTCATGTGCAAACTCAGCTTCAGGCCAGAGGCTGAGTTTGGCCACCAGATGATTCGCCCACTCCACAAACTGGTCATCTCAGTATGCGGCTCACGCTCCTCTGTGCTGCCTTACAGAAGACAGAGAAATGGGGAATCAGGCTGCTAATGAAAATGGCATGAGCCCCCAGTCACTGATGCCCGGGACTCTGGAGAATGTGGGTTTGACCCTGGAATCCCCCTGCAGGCTCTGACCGAGACCTTCACACCCACCTTCTCAGCATGGTGCCTGGAAATAGCAGGTGCTCAGCTTGCCTTTTTAGAGGTGTTCATTTGTTCTTCCCCGGCTGTCTTAGTTTTTATTTTTTTTAAAGCTAAATGAGTTCTACAAAAACTGAGAATATGACCCAGAATCTGGAATCCTATGCTCTGGTTTTCCGGAAGCAAATACGATAGCCTGGTGAACACATCTTATATGAGCAGCACTCATAACCTCCGTGTCTGTTGGAAGCTCTGAGCGTTAAGCTAATTTTTTGCTAATTAGTGCAAATGAGCAGAGGGAGGTGCTGATAAGGTCGTTATTCTGGGTTTGGTCTTTGAAAGGCTTTATCATCTCTGTCCTGCTAATGCCCAGAGTCTGGTCAACCCTTCTTCTCCAACTGCCAACCCGGACAGCTGACTCAGAAGAAGTGAGAAGGACGGAGCTAACTGCACACCCTCCAGCACAACCACATCTGTGAGTCAACAACCTCTCCCCACCTCCACTGTCTGAAACATCATGTGCACTGATCAGACACCCTCTGTGTTCAATCTCTAGTACATAGAGCATACCCAGTTCCTTTAGGAAGGAGGTGAGTAGAAAAACTCCAATTTTTTAAAATTGAAATTTTAATTTAAATTAAAAAATTTTTAGATCTTAAAATTTCATCTCTGGCACCATTACACATTCTGAGAGTCAAAATTAAATTATTGATGATTCATTTGCATGATTTCTGTCCTTTTTCCCCAAAAGTCTGCTATCAAGAGTCCACAGAGGGGCTTCCCTGGTGGCGCAGTGGTGGAGAATCTGCCTGCCAATGCAGGGGACACGGGTTCGAGCCCTGGTCTGGGAAGATCCCACATGCCGCGGAGCGACTAGGTCCGTGAGCCACAACTACTGAGCCTGCGCGTCTGGAGCCTGTGCTCCGCAGCAAGAGAGGCCGCGATAGTGAGAGGCCTGCGCACCGCGATGAAGAGTAGCCCCCGCTTGCCACAACTAGAGAAAGCCCTCGCACAGAAACGAAGACCCAACATAGCAATCAATCAATCAATAAATCTTCTAAAAAAAAAAGGAGTCCACAGAATGTTTTCCAATCCTCATTTAAAAAAGAGTATTTGTAAGTATTACATAATTATAAATCAATAGAAGAGTCTTTTCTGGAATTCCCTGGTGGTCCAGTGGTTAGGACTCGGCGCTTTCACTGCCAAGGGCCCGGTCGGGGAGCTAAGATCCCATAAGCCACGTGGCACAGCCAAAAAGAAAAGAGTCTTTTCCTGTTTATCTTTTTTTTTTTTACCATGCTTTACAATATGCAGATTTTTAAAGGGTTGGTTCTCAGCCTCAAAAATTATGCTAATGAGGTAAGAACAATAATTCATAGTGTAGCCACTAATTTCTCTAAGGGGAAATATGCAGAGACCCTGGGCTCTACATTTGTTTTCAACTAATTATCATGTATTTACTTTTCCATTAGTCCAATAATTTTTCTTTCGATTCACAATTAAGCAATAAGACCCTGAATTATATAAAGGCCTGTTTAGCATAACAGACACACCCCATCATTCCCCAGTCCCCTGATTTACAGCTCTTAAAATGCACAACCAAGAGGCTGTCTATATGCCCTTTCGTATTTAGATTCCATCATGCAGTCACCTCAATAACTTATGCATTCTCAGAAGGACTACCTAGCAATTAACTCCGGTCTTTTCTAACTCACCATCTCATTATGTAAAGTGGATTGGAACACAAACTTTATTAGCAACTTTCAATTCTAATTCCTTCTTATCGCCCACACCCACACCCCTCCTAGTAATGTCAGTTTATATGAGCAAAATACTCTGGAAAACGGCAGTTAAAAAAAATCCACATTGGCCTGGCAGCACATTTAGTAATTGGTCTTTGCACTATGGGGTACCACCGTAAATCAAGATTGCCGTATTTCAGCTAAAGCATGGGCTGCAATTCTTTATAGAAATGGAAATGAATTCTCCCTACCACACAACACAGCATTTTAACTATGTTCAGGAGGAATGGGCAAGTAAGAAAGCTGTTATTTTTATTGTAAAGGTTAAAAAAAAATGCAAACCCCAAGCTCTTTGTTAAAAGGTAAAGGAATTCATAGTATCGCTTCTTCAAATCCTAGAAAGAGGCGGGAAGACGCCTTGCAGAGTTCTCTTGTGCCTATGAAGTGTGTCAGCGGAAGAGCTGGAATGTGGTTTAATGTACTTGTTTTCATGGTAAGGAGCCAAGGTGGGCTGATGAAACTAAAGGACGGGTAGCACCTAAAGATGTGTCAAATGTACAAAGAGCGAGGCATCCCATCGGTGCAGCTGACTTACCGACATCGGGATCTACTGCTTGAACTCTGGTCAACAGAGCCTTGGTGGCTGTGTTCTCATAGACACAGGCGTGATAGTGGTCGGACGAAAACACTGGGGGGTTATCGTTCACATCCTCCAGGATCAGATGGACGTCAGACTGGCAGAACCTGCCACCCCCGTCGGTGGCCCTGGCGATGAGGCTGTACGCAGGGACCCTCTCCCGGTCCAACAGAGCCAAGGTTTTTAACTCACCTGTGAAAATAAATGGCCTAGCTTTTCAAAAACTGTCTTTCTTTGAAGAGCAGAGAATCAATTATTGTGCATACAGAATCCCCAGTACAGGAAGGATCGCTGACATTTGGCTCCAGCGCCTCATGCTTTGAAAAATCGAGCAAGTTCAATTTTTTTAAGCATCAGGGAAAAAGTGACGGGATTCTGGACGCAACAAAAAACCAACTGTATGACCTTCAGATGAATTAATCCCACTGTGAAGCCTCTTGTTTCAAGGGTTCCTTCTCTTGGCAGCATGGAGGAGCTCCATACCTCTTTAAACCTCTCAAGAACTGCCCTGGAGATCAGCCTTGTTTCCGGATTTTCTCCAGAAAAAGCATGAAGAATGGACCCGTATCCTTAGTTCTCTGACGGTCAATCAGGTCAATGATTTGTAAACTCAGAAGGGGCAGTCTGTCTGCTTCCAGATATTTAACGTTTTTTTTTTACCCCATCTTTTAGAGAAAAACAGTCAAAACAGGCTGGCTTTAGCAGAAAGAGGTCATGAAGGAGTCCTACTGTGCCAGGCGAACCCCACTTGCTGGAGAGTGGTAGGGCCTGTGATTGCTGGGGGAGGGTTCCAGTGGGGGGTTATCTGAGAAGCTTAAAGCAGCAGCCCTTTGGCAACCAACATGGAGGGAGGTTATGTCTGTATTTTAATCACTCGGATAGCTGTACTGGTCCTGAGTGTCAGCCCCTGTGGGGATTTTGTTATTCTTGTTACCTAAATTTCAATGGATAATGGCAATAAGCACAATGACAGACCTGAATAAATACTGTTTGGTGAAAAGTAGGACTCATGAAATATTATTATGTGCTCTTAATAAAATTAGTAGATGTCATTGGGACAAAGCCATCTATACTTATAAAGCTGTTCCTCTTATGGCTTCCTGACTGCAGCCAGTTCTCAAATCTAGCCTGGATCATTTTCCCCTTCTCCAAAACACCCAGTGGTTTTTCAGTTGGGCATTCAAGACCCTCCAAAATCTGACCTAAAGTTATTTTTCCACCACTTTTCTCACGAGCCATTCTGTGGCTCCTCTGACCAGTGACAATGTTGTACACAGCTTTCCCTGGATGTGCAATGCTCTCTGCCCACGCTGCCCCCGTGACCGGCAGTGTCTTGCTTTAGCTCCTAGAATCCTGGCTCAGTTCAAATGCCAGCTCTGCTTTAAAAGTTTCTCCTTCCCTCTTATCAGAATATTAGCTACTTCTTCCTCTGTGCCCAGATATATCTCTCCTGATATCTCTCCTGGGCACTCATTCTGTCTTTCACTATTATTGTTGTTATTTCTGTTATTATTAGTATTGACTTACAGCTCTGTCTTCTCCACTGGGTTACAATATCCCTTGGGGATGCTTTGTTTGGCTCATCTTGGAATCGAACACAAATATCCCATAAAGTACTTTTAGGTCTAGTAGTTAATAAATGTTACCTATTCAATAAAAAATTGCCAGGCCTCTTTAGCCAAGTAGCGTATTGTTATGTAGCTAAGCCCTTCCCAGTAAGATGCACCGGACATGGGAGAGGGCTAGGCAGGAGGCAGAACCTTCTGGAGACTCAGAAATTAGCTATTGTTCATTATGACGAACACAACACTGGAAATATGCAAATTATTCAATCTTTACACTTCATTTAAAAATTGTCAATGGATGGGCCATCCAATACACAACACTGAGATAATTTACCTCCATAGAAAATGCTATATTTCCATTATCTATGGCCTTCAATGTGGGCATCTGCCTTTAGTGTACATAACCTTTCACCTTATAAATTTTACCTCCACATGTAAGCAAGTCTGAGGACTCATAGCTTTGGAGAAACTAGACAGGAATGATGAATAAAAACCAGACAAGTATGTTAATAAGCATAGGGACCCAAAAGGGATTTCCACAGGGCAAAACTCTCCTTACTATGCACCGCTGTCTGGTTCGCATGGAAACTTGCATTTGTGATAGAATTCTATTTATACTATTTATAGGTCAGCTGCTTTAACTCATGGATATGAGAAAGTGGAGAAGCAAACAGACACATCTGATTACTTGGTGCTGCTAAATGTAGGTAAAGTCAGGGCAAGTTTTATAGGCCAAATGAGGTTTCTGTCCTCCAAACACCATGTCCTACTAGTATTTCTTAAGAGTCCAAGATAGCAGGGCATCATATCAAGGCTCCTGTCTACTAACTACCCCCTAGTGATAAGACCATGTGAGAGTTTAACTTCTCTCATGGGTTAACAATGGCATTTACCCAAAGAATAAATTTCGCCTTACCACTTTGTGGATCTAGAAAAAATTCATTGTTTCCAGATCCATAGAGTGAGTATCGTATATCTCCATTGGATCCAATATCAGCATCCTTGGCACTGACCTTCAGGATGATTTTGTTCGATGGAATGTCTTCGGGAAATAATGCTGTATATGCAACCTAGGCAAAGGTAAAGAAAAGTCATTAAATCATTAGTATCTGTGGGGCAGTTGCCATATTTAGCATTATAAATGATTTCTTTAAAAATGCATTCGCATAATTTATCTTCACCTATGTTCTTCCTCTACCACAGAATCATCTTATACCATATGATGAAACAGAGACTATCTCTTGCCCTGCCCCTCCCATGCTCATCATCAACAACTACTGATTGGGCACCTACTATGTGCTAGGTACCACTGAGATGCTAGAAGTACAACGGAGAAGAAAACAGACAAATAATCCCCACCCCTGTGGAACCATGACCCACATCACATATCGATCATGCTACTCTTAATCCTTGGGACCCTTCAACTCTTTAAAGAGCCACTACTAACATCTGGCATTAGTATGAGAGACTAAATCTATTTGCTACACTTTTCTGAGCTAAAGAGCACCAATATTGTCTCTCAATCCACATGTAAGGAAAAGGTAAATGAAGGGTGATTTAACTTTGGTAAGAAAGGAAATAAAATCAATGACTGGCACCTTGCATTCGCTGTCACGCTTTGAACTGTGGTGGAAAGGCCACTTCATAAGGGGTCTGGAGACCCAGCTTCATTACCAACGTTGCTACCAACCAGCTGTGTAACCTTATACAAAAAAAGTAATTCATACTTCTGAGTGGTCCATTCTTCTTTTATGAAATCGGTGATTCAGACAGAAAAATTCCTAGTGTCCTTTATGAGTCCTTAAAAATGATTTAATTTTGAGACTCCTGGTTTTATTTTTTTGTTTGTTTGATTTTTTTGGTGGGCAGAATTAGGTACTGATCTTGCTAACTATACTGTTTTCATGTTTATAATATTTCATCCTAGAGTCCACCTCTAACCCTCTTATATCCATTTGGAGTTCATTAATTAAGGAGATAAGATGAGAAAGCAGCCTGGCCTTAAGGAGAAAAGTGAAATGGGTTTTGACTTAATTTTAGATAAGCAGAGTAAAAAGCAGTGATATATCCGACACAGCTGCAAATCTCACCTGATCACACACTGGGCTGTTGTCATTCACATCACTGACAGTCACTTCCACCATGGCCTGAGTGACAAAGAGCCCATCAGTGGCGGTGATATTGAGGAAGTAAATGTCTTGTTCTTCTCTATCTAGAGGTCTCTTCACGTAGACCTTCCATTCACTCTGCACCAGGCCCAGGGCAAACCTTCCTCGGGGGTTCCCTCCTGTGGTGGAAGAAGAGTTTTTGAAGATGTGAAATGAAAAGCTTTGATCTCCACCTACAGCGAGAGGCCTGGGTGGGGTCATTCAGGTGCCTCTCAAACTGCATCGTTTACGATGCTGAAAAGAAATTGACACTCACTTCCTTTTGACTCTCCTGCAACAAAGCATGATATTTATATGTTTGGCTTGTGTGGAAAGTAAAACAGTAACTTTCCAAGAGAAGAAAATGGACTTAGAGAAGCTGGAGATGATCTCTTGTTTAGTTCCCCTTAAGGACAATCAAATTCAAGCTGTGAACAATCAATCTTCTTATCGGGCTGATACAACTGTCTTTCTGCTTCGTCTCAAGAGAGGATGTAATACACTATAGCTCTTGTTACCAAGACAATTTCATTAGCCGTTGGTTGATTATGCAATCAAGGAAAGGCAGTCAGTTCTATTAAGGAATCTTTTAATGAAGGCTTTATCATACAGCAGCTCTTCTTATAAGGACTGAAGTTTGGGGAAGAAAAGTTTGTGTGACAGAGGAAGACCCATTAGGATTAAATAGCCCCAGTGCAGGGTCATTGAAGGAACCGTTCAAAGATAAGCACTGCAATTAGATCAAATTTAACACAGTGAAGCTGGTGAAAATGGAAGAAACGTAGAAAAGCTGGAGTGGAACCGCTTTTGATGAGGCTGAAACACTGAATGTAGTCTCCAGCAATATTACTTTCCCACATCACTGAATTACAGGGAGACAAAAGCAGCTTGGAGGAAGGAAGAAGAAAACCACCTTGACCTTCCAAACCTGAAGGGGGAAATAATGTCATCTCAAACACGGAGGAAGACTGGACGAGACAACTGGCAAGAAGTCCGGAATCCAGTTAGATCATTGCTGTCTCGTTTGTTTGGGCATTCACACGTATTTGTCACCTGCTCTGGGCCAGGCACCGTGCCAGGCAGTGGGGCTTCAGCAGTGGACAAAAGTGACAAAAATCCCTGCTCTCGTGGTGGAGCTCACTTTCTGATGGGAAAGACTGACAATAAACAAATAAATAAGGAAAGCCTACTGCCTGCTGGGTGCTGCTTCACTGGAAAAGTGGAGCCATCTCACCTTCTTACAACGAATCTTTAAAAGAACAGACGGGCTCCCCTGGTGGCGCAGTGGTTGAGAGTCTGCCTGCCGGTGTGGGGAACACGGGTTCGGGCCCTGGTCTGGGAGGATCCCGCGTGCCGCGGAGCGACTAAGCCCGTGCGCCACAACTACTGAGCCTGCGCGTCTGGAGCCTGTGCTCCGCAACAAGAGAGGCCGCGATAGTGAGAGGCCCGCGCACCGCGATGAAGAGTGGTGCCCGCTCGCCGCAACTGGAGAGGGCCCACGCGCAGAAACGAAGACCCAACACAGCCGTAAAAAAAAAAAAAAAGAAAAAAAAAATATATATAAAAGAACAGAGGGCAAACCCACGGTCCTGCCGGAGGGACTGAGTGAGAAGTAGTGGGACTTTGAGCGTCAGACTGCACTCTGGATGTAAGGCATGGGGGGCGGGGGGGGGGGACGGACATCCAGGGGCTCAGCAGTGTGGACCAACTGTAACCAAGCAGGACCCTATGAGGCCTTCCTGGAATAGACCTCTACCTGCCTTTTGTCTGTAGGAAAACTTTAATCAAAGAATAAATTCAATCAGAGAAGTGAGAAAATGCAGAAAGAAAGGAAAACAGTCAAGCGAGACAAAATAATAAAACTTTAGCCATTAAACAAAGTCAAGGCCTTTATTCTTCCTCAAGGGCTATAGGTAATATTCTGAGCCATGCCCTTTGAGCTGTTTTGCAGATACTGAATCCTCCACCAGGTAGAAGAATTTAACTGTGTGCTGCCCACCAGCACGTAGACCCCAGACCGGTTGGAACCAGGAGGTTGATGATGCCGACTCCCCATTACCTCACCACCAGCCAATCAGAATGTCCACGAGCTGATCACGCCCTGCTCCTTGAACACTAGACGACTCTTCAGTACCCTCTCCAGGGTGGGACACACAGGCTTGAGGGTATTAGCCCGCTGTGGCCCCCTCTGCCTGGCAAAGCAATAAAGCGATTTCTTTCTACTTCACCCAAAACTCTGTCTCCAAGATTTAATCTGACACCAGTGCACAGAGGCCAAACTTTGGCAACACAACGACAGGATAAATGGACCATACTGGGCAGACAGTGCAGAGAAGGTGAGGGCCGCACATTTCTCTAGGGCAGTGGTTCTCAACTGACGGCGGCTGTGCGCAAACCCCCGGGACATTTGTCAGCATCTAGAGACATTTCTGAATGTCACATCAGGGGTCATGCTGGTGGTGGTGCTACTGGATTCTAGTGGATAGAAACCAGAGGTGCTGGTAATCATCCTACAATGCCACAACAGAGACTTATCCAGCCCTCAGTGCCAATAATGTTGAGGCTGAGAAACATGCTCTGGTGAGGCACGGGGTCCTCCATCGAAAATCACTTTCCTCTACCACTGGCTAGGATTCAATTATACTTCAGTTGAATATGATTTCAGCATGCACAAATGTAACCTCTCTATTAAATGCTTCTGGTGCAGGCCCACACTGCTCTTTTGCGAAATAAAATGATTAATCGTCCTCTGTTTATCAGTGGCAGCACAGCCAAGTTGTGTGACATCAAGAGCAAAAGTTAAATCTAATAAAAATCTGTTGGTGGTTGGCTCGGCTAATAGTAACAGTAGCTTGAAGCTACTCTGTTCTCATTACTTTGGTAAAGTCAGTGGGATGGTCCCTTAAACCATCCACTGAGAATTCAGAGACGATGTGTAAATAATTAAAGCTGATTATTTAACCATTCTTCCAAATAGAAAAGTATCCCTCAGAATACCTAAGAAGGGCTTTCCTGGTGGTGCAGTGGTTAAGAATCTGCCTGCCAATGCAGGGGACACGGGTTCGAGCCCTGGTCTGGGAAGATCCCACATGCCGCGGAAACTAAGCCTGCGCACCACAACTACTGAGCCTGCGCTCTAGAGCCTGCGAGCCACAACTACTGAGCCCGCGAGCCACAACTACTGGAGCCCGCATGTCTAGAGCCCGTGCTCCGCAACAAGGGAAGCCACCGCAATGAGAAGCCTGCACCCTGCAATGAAGAGTAGCCCCTGCTCGCCACAACTAGAGAAAGCCCGTGCGCAGCCAAAAATAAATAAATAAAAATTTTTTAAAAACTTAAAAAAAAAAGAATGCCTAAGAAGCTTTTTGTCTGAAACCAAATGCAAATAAATCAAAGTTGATGCTTTACTCACCTTTCTTTCCTTACCACTATCACTCATGTCTTTACTGCAGAAACATACATTTCAATGAAAAAAAAAAACCACAATGAACGGTATCAGACAAAGCACAAATGCATTAAGACCCTTAAACAGAAAACAGCACCAAGAAAACAGTTCCATAAAGAAAAAGAGTAGTGCTCTGGTGGGGAGGTGTTGTGGTCCCGAGCAATGACACATATGCTCTTCTGTGGATCTTATTCTGCAGTGATTAATTAACTTTCCCACTAACGTACTTAAGCAGATTCTGTGCCCTGAGGGCATTCTAATTAATTCATTTTTCACTTTGAATAATGTAGTTTTTCTAAAGGGAGGCCACCTGACTACGAGTATGGATGGATTCTTTAAAATCTTTTGGCACTTTGCTTATGTTCTGCCTTTGAATGTCACAACATCAAAATATTAGCTTTAAAACCCCCAAATAGTTTTTAGGAAGACTGCTCCCACACCACCAACCCTCTCCTCTTTGCAGTTTAAGGCCAGTCACCCCCAGAAAGCTATTCCTGATCAGTGACACCCCTTCTTCACTCTGACATGAGATCCTCTGCTCCTTAGAGTAATGGTGACGTTTTTTGTGCACTCTGGGTGACCTCATTTGTCTATCTTGGCTTTCCTATTGAACTGCTATTTACTATCTGGAAAGACAGAAAAGGGATCCAAGAAAATTGTGATGTCAGAAGACATACCCTTTGACTTGGAGTTATAATTTAACATTTTTCAGCAAAAGGTCGAACCATGCCCTCTGATTTGTATATGTGTGTGTTGTGTGTGTGCACGCATCTGAGTTTTTACTACCAGGGAAGACTTGTAAGTAAAGCTATTTATTTTTCTTACCGCTACAAAAAGTACGAGAAAGGAATATACTTAAAAAAACATACATTCCCCCACCCCCAATCAAAAAGAGCTGTTATTTTCATTTCTTCCACTGAGATATTTGGCTGGACTCTTTTTTAAATGATAAAAATTGACTCAAGGACTGGGTACCAATCTGGGTAGTCTGTCATAGGCAAAACAATGAACTCCAAACTAAGGCTGAGTTAGTAACAACTAAAAAACTGACGCTACTCAGATATTTTCCTCAGCCCCAGAGAGGTAAGATAACTTCTCAAACTCTCATCTCATCTTCCTTCTTCTCTCCTACTCTTACCCCTCTGCCACCTTCCATCTTTCTTTAGAAAGCAGAGCACATAGTGAAAACCAAGGGTGACAGACTTACCTGTAATATGATAGCTCACTTGTCGATTGATGTCAGAAGAGTCTCTGTCCCATGTGCTGAGGACAGCTACCACCTCGCCCGGAGGGTCGCTCTCCTTCACGTTCCCTCGGTACACCTCGTGGGCAAAGACCGGAGCGTTGTCATTTATATCCGTCACCCTGACAGAGACCAATGCTGTGGAAGAAAGAGAGAAGGCCTCCCCGAGGTCGGAGGCCACCACGGAGAAGGTGAACGTGGGGTCTGTCTCGTGATCCAGGTCTCTCAAGGTACTGATCCAGCCTGTGTTGCTGTCAATGTTGAACACTTCCATCACCTTTTCAGGTTGGGAATCTGAGTGGAGGGAGTAGGTGACCTGCCCGTTGGCTCCCCAGTCCATATCGATGGCTCTCACCTGCGTGAGTTTGGTGCCCACAGGCATCCCTTCCATGATGATCGTCTCATAGCTTGAAGTTTCAAAGACTGGCTTGTTGTCATTCAGATCCAGTACCTTGATGTCTACATCCACCGTGAACACAATGTCTACCTTGTCCAGGGGTATAGTGGCTGCTACTTTGAAGTGGAAAGCTGGGCTGATCTCATGGTCAAGACGTTTGTCCAGCTTGATTGTGCCTGTTTCCTGTTCTATGATGAAGACAGCTCCTTTGTTATTTTCCAGGCGCTCCCCGTTAACTGTGCTGAACTTGACTTTCTGAGTGGGCAAAATCCTCAGGGTGTCCACCGTGCTCCCAATGGCTGTATCTTCTGAAATGGTGAAGGAATACTGAGACTGGGTGAAGGACGGCAAGAATGTTTCAGGGGGTAAGACGTGGATGTAGACGGGGATGAGGGAATGCTTCACCGGAATGCCCCCATCCACTGCTTTGACAAAGAAGGACAGCACTGTGTTTTTCAGCTGGTTAAAATGGCCCTTTGTGACCATCCAGCCATTGTCAGGATCAATTTCCAGGAGGTCAGCCACTGAGACCGAGGCCTCGCTATAGAGGGAATAAGTAATCCTTGCATTCGCTCCATCGTCTGGATCCATGGCTTGAACCTGAGTGACCAGGTGACCCCGTCCGACATCTGCCCTGACGCTGGCTCTGTATTCCACTGTCATGAACTGGGGGGCATTGTCATTTTCATCCACCACAATCACCCTCACGGTGCAGAAAGTTGTTCTCCCCCCACCATCAAGGGCCCTCAAAAAAATACTGATGTCTCCTTCCAGAGGGTTTTCCCGGTCGAGCCTTTCTGTTGTGATGACCTGTCCATTGCCATCTATGAGGAATCGATCCTTAGCAAAGTCATTGATGATGGCGTAGCTGACCTGCCCATATGTCCCTGGATCCCCATCTGTGGCTCGAACGTGAATTACCTTTGTCCCAGCGGCCGTGTTCTCTCTCACCTCAGCTACATAGGTGCTTTGCGAAAAGGCAGGGCTGTACAGGTTGGCCCCGAGGACCCTGATATGCACCTGGGCAGTGCTAGTGAACAGCCCATCAGAGACGGACACATTGAGACTGTACAGAGGCTCCATCCGCTGCTTCCGGTGGTTGAAGAGCGTGATGACGCCACTCTTGCTGTCCATCAGAAAGCTCGTCCGGTCATTCCCAGATAAAATGCTGTATTCCAACCGGTCAAAATCAGAGCTGTCTGCATCGGAGGCTTGCACACAAGTTACAAAATGGCCCCGGGGGGCTAATTCACTCACATATGACTCATAAATGAGCTGATTAAAGACTGGAGGGTTGTCATTTACATCCGAGATGTAGATATGAACCAGGACCTCGCTGCTCAGTGATGGGAAGCCGTTATCTGTGGCTCTGACTTTCAAAGTGCAGTGTTGCACTAACTCATGGTCCAGCATCCGCGCTGTCAGGATTAAGCCACTTGCGCTGTCTATGTGAAAATAATCCGTGCTGTTGTAAGTATCCTGGACAATCTGATAATGGACCATTTTATTGTTTTCTGAGTCTGCATCTGTAGAGACAACTTGTAAAACAGGTGTCCCAATGAGAGAAGCTTCTGATAATGTGGTATTGTACGTGGGTTGATCAAAAATAGGGGGGTTGTCATTTACATCATTAAGTAGCAAGTCAACAGTGACTTCAGCCCTGGCCCCAGTAAGAGCGTCACTGGCTCTTACTGTCAACTTGTAAACAGATGTAATTTCATAATCCAAAGGGCTAATGACTTTCAGGACCCCAGTGTCAAAGTCAATGTTAAATTGTTTATAAAGATCCCCATCAATAATGATGTATATGATGCCCTGGCCTTCTGGGCTGGTGGCGTTGATGCTTAGAATGGGGGTGTTGACGCTGATGTCTTCGTTGATGGATGCTGTATAAAAGGGCTTATCAAACACAGGCATTGCTTTGTTGACAATAGTGATGGGAAGTTCCACGGATGTGGACAAAGAGGGTTTTCCACCATCTTTGGCTAGGATGGTGACTTCATACTCAATGTTGGACAAGTCAGAGTTGAAAGCTTCTTTTAAAATAACTTTCCCTGAATTAGGGTTAATTTCAAAGTGGCCATAGTCATCCTGTAAGAGGTAGGTCACTTCTCCATTTGCACCTTTGTCTTTGTCAATGGCTGTCACTCGGTAAATCAGGGTGCCAGGCTCAGCATCAACTTGCACAGCAGCGTAGTAAGGGAGGCCCACAAAGACTGGAGAATTGTCGTTTATGTCTTCGATGTTAACCCTGACCACCACCCTTGCCACCCGCAGATGGTCTAGCTCTCGTCTGGCTTCCACAACCAGCTCATATAACTCTTGTTCTTCACGGTCAAAGGGGACTCCGGTGGTCTGAATGACCCCTGAGGTAGATTTTATCTTGAACTTATTTCCTGGGTTTAAGATGCTGTATTTTAAGGGCTCATTAAGGCGATTTCCCACTGCATTGACAATAGCAACTTTGGTTATGTTCGTGTTGTTCTCTGAGATGGAGGTGGAGTAAAAGCTTTGTGTAAAGTGGAGGCCGCTGTCCATGGCTTCTTTAACCAAGATGGTGACCATGGAAGTACTATAGAACTTTCCATCAGACACCTTAACTATCAGCATGTAGTGATCTTTGGAGAGGTTGTTGTTTTTAATAGTGAGCACTCCACTATTTGAGTCAATTAAAAAATGATCCAAGCTACCTTCCATTAGGCTGTACGTCAGTTCTGGGGGCACCTCGGAGTCAGGATCTGTGGCACTAACTTTCAGAACCTCCACTCCGACATAGGTAGGTAGAAGTAAGACAGTCTCAAACACAGCCTGAGTGAACACAGGTGGGTTGTCATTCACATCTGTCACTTCTATGTTGACTTCAACGGGACTCTCTGCCGTCAGCTGGGGGCTACCACTGTCTCTCACATGCACATGAAAATGGAAATGGGCGATGGTTTCATGGTCCAGGTTGGAGATTGTTCTGATCGCACCTGTGCTGGAGTCCACCGTGAAGAACTTCTTGGCCGTGGACTCAACAATCTGATACACAAGCAGAGCATTCCGATTGCCGTCGGCATCTGTAGCCCGAATCACCAGCGGGCTGTTGTCCAAGCTCCTGACGATGCTATTGATGGGGGCTGCCTCGCTTAGGCTACCCGAATACTGAGAAAAGAGAAAAACTGGCGCATTATCATTTTCATCAACAACCTGAATATTGACTGTGACGTTGGAAGCCATTCCTGCCATGTTGGTGGCCTGGACAATGAGCTGATAAGAGGAGGTACGCTCGTAATCCAGTGCCTTCCGTGTGGTGATGACTCCAGAATAGGGATTTATGGTGAAAATCCCATCAACGTTTCCATCTTTGACTTCATAAATGAGGGTGGATTGACTGATGGCAGAGATTAGAATGACTGATGTTCCAATATCAACATTTTCATTTACTTCTGCTTGGTAGTCTTTGTGAGTGAACTTGGGGTGAGAATTATCAGACATGGTGACAGAAATTCGCACAATCGCGGTGGCAGACATCGGCGGGGAACCCTGATCCGTGACTTTGACTGACAGGACAAACTGACCCATTGTTGTCATGTCTGGCTCTTTAGAAACAGTGATGATGCCCAGGACTGGTTCTATCTTAAATGTGTTCCCAGTGTTCCCTACAATAGAAAAATCAACAGGGAAATGAGTTCAAGTGGGTCATTTTCTGAAGATTCACTCTTCATCTTAAGGCTACTTTACACAACATGGCAAACAGCAATTATTCATTTTCCCTCCACCTCATTCTGAAATAAAATGAGAGACTTCCCTTTTAGGGGTATTCAAAAGCAACTGAAATGAGTTTTCCAGTAAATTGTGAATTTCAGATCAGTATCTTCTTCATCCAGGTTAACAAGAACAAAAACACAGCTCTGTGTACATTCAAACTGGGAAATAGGAGAGTTTGTAGGAAAGACTTTCCTGCTTAGGATTTTCTTATTCCCAGACTGGGCTGGCACATGCCAATGACACTGATAAAAAGACTGAAACCAGTGCCATAATTCTGTGTTCTATGTTATAAGAAAGAGGGGTGTAGGGATTTCCTTGGTGGTGCAATGGTAAAGAATCCGCCTGCCAATGCAGGGGACACAGGTTCAGTCCCTGGTCCGGGAAGATCCCACATGCTGCGGAGCAACTAAGCCCATGCACCACAACTGAGCCTGTGCTCTAGAGCCCACGAGCCACAACTACTGAGCCCACGTGCCACAACTACTGAAGCCGATGCACCTAGAGCCCATGTTCTTCAACAAGAGAAGCCACTGCAATGAGAAGCCCATGCACCGCAACAAAGAGTAGTCCCCGCTCGCCACAACTAGACAAAGCCCACACACAGCAGCGAAGATCCAACGCAGCCAAAAATAAATAAATAAATTTAAAAAAAAAATAAAAAAGGAAGAGGGTTGTGGGAATCGCCTCACAACATTATCATATAGTCATTCGGTTTAAGACTCTCCCGAAGGTAAGCTTTGCTACGTGGAATTGGTATAGTTTCATACATATCATCAAAACCAACTTCATCCCAAACACTGCTTGGTGACGGGGGTTTGTTCAGGTATGGAGAATTCTTCTCAAGTCACCATTTGCTTTGTAAGCTGTGAGAATTTTTTCTGACTCGCCTTCTATTCTTCACTCCCCTACACCCCAACACACACATATGCACACACAGACATAAAAGTGGACACAAAATGTATAAGGCAGTTGTTCCATCTGTAACCATTCTATTTGCTCAATTTCTGAGACGTTTCTGATGATATAAGAAAGTGTTAAAAATCTGAAGCAGCACTGAAACCAAGAACTTGAGCACAATCCTTATGAAACTAAGAAACTGGCATCCCACTTTGACAAACCTGAAATGGGAAGGGCTGTGAACCGTGACACTGTGGAAAAGAGGAGGAGAGAATGGGGAACACAAAACTTGAAGAATGTAAACAATGTGTCTCACAGGTAGTGAACAGTGGGAAGCACCATTCCTCACCACGTTACTTTTTGCTTCTCTCATGAGGCTTTCCCATACTTCTCAAAGAACACATGCTTGTGTGTCTAGATTTTTTTACATCACAAGTTAAAAGTTTGGTTATTCAATTATATCTGAATTTTTCTTTCTTTTTGAAGTGCTATAGTATGGCAACATACAGAGAGTTTAAATGTCGTTATCATTAAGATAGGCTCCAGGATTGAGAGTGCAGTTAGACAATGTGTTTATTGAAATATACAATACATACAGCTATTTGCACACTTCTTACTACATACTTATTACCTAAACTTTTCCATGTCTGAAAACAAAAATGTCATGTTCATATAAAATCTATTTCTATAAGATGCTTGCTTATTTCTCAAGAGGGAGCAAGTCCAACAAAGAGATAAAGAATTTGATTCTAGACCTCAAATATGAATATTAAACAAAATTATCTTTGACGTCAGCAGGATATTTTACTTTGCCACCTGAACATGACCATTTTGTGGTGACAACAAGGTCAATGAGCTCATGAACAAACTTGCAAATTTTCAATAAATAGCACCGTGGAATTACATGTGATTCCAATGTTCGATTCATAGACCCTCACAAGGAGGCAGGAATCATTTCACTTTAGCATCTCAGGGGAGGAAAATATAGAGATACTTGAGTAATGGTCACCTTCCAGCAGTGGCACCAACATGCAACCCTGAATGATGAATGCCACATCCTCATTATGGTGTCCCATGTGGAGTTTTGAGGTGAGTTCTTTCTTACTCCAGGCTCGTACATACACAGCAAGATATATATGGCAGGGATGAAGGAAGGCCAGCTTCTGACCTTGAGTAGAGCTTCTCCACCCTGCTGTTCCATGGCTGCTGACCTGCTTGTTACCCCCTTCCAGGATTCTGTGCTCATACATCAGGTCCAGATGGGCTCTTTGCCTCTTTCCCCCTTCAATGCACTGTCCCATTTTCTTAGAATCCACTTCCTGTTTATTCTCTTCTTCTGTACTTAAATCTTTGGAAGCTAATCTCTGCTTGCTTTCTTGGAATCTATGACTTCTTATAGACTTTTGGCAACTGGGCAAAAGCTGTGCTGACCTTACTTATCATTATTAATCTGGTATACAGCACAGTGCCTGGCACAAATAAAAGGTGCTCAATAAATATTTGTTGAATGGTTGAGAGAGGTAGATCAAAAAAGAGGTTTAAGTCTCTATCTGTATATATCTTGGGGTCCAATATGCCCCCATCCTAACTCAACACTTTCTTAGTCCTGGTCTCTCCTGTACTGCCCAGTCTCAGAGTCACCCATGAGCCACTGTTGGTACCAAACATCGAACCTGAACTAAATATAAGACTCGAAGTTCTGCCCTTGAATTCCACCTCAGTCTTTCGGGCCAAAATGAAAAGGTTCAGTAGTTACTTTAGGCCAGGCAGGGGATAGGAAATGTATGGCCACCAGTAAACAGAGTAAAATCTTGCTTCTCTGAGGTTTTTGAGAGCACTTAAATAAAACATACACTTTATACGAATCTCTTGCTATTTGATTCAAAGTCCTGAACTATCTGGGATCTGCTTGTATCCTACCATGATCCGTGAAGAAACTTGACTTAACTAGACCCAGTCCAGGTCAAGTGTAGGTCTGTCTGTCCTGTAATTCTCATTAGCTTTTTACGCATCCAATCAAAGGTTATTTTTTGAGATACCAAGCATTCCTGTGGGTTTTCTGGAAACTCGAGTTTTCTATATAAAAGATGTTTTAAGGAAATAACTTTTCTCTCTAGTTTTAGCCAACTGTTGAAGAAATGACTGAGTCCTTTCTCTATGTTCAGCACCCGGCTATAGTCTGTGGAAACTGAAAGATAAGCGAGGCAGAATTTTCAGCTGGGTGGTAAATTACTCTTAAATTACTCTGAGACCCTCCAAATTTGGTTTCAAAATGTCTGGCTCTCTGAGAGGAGTATATGTAGTAGCCTTCATGACAAATATAAAAAGCAAGTACACACGCAGACAAATGCTTAGAAGATGTTAAGAAAAGTAGAAATAAAACCCTATATCAAAATGATTACAATGTCATGAAACAATGTATATGCATGAATGAATTACAAGAAAAGAAAAAATACATAAGATTAGGGGAAAACTATAGAACGGACATAAAGAGTTCTTGGGTTAGGTGACATTTCCTGTGGCATTATTTAAATATATGTATTTTAAAGTTTCCCTATATTATTTGTGAAACTAAAAGAACAAGGACTGTGTAAGGAAATAATTTAAATATCCTCTGATAAACAAGAGATGAAAAATAGCGTTTTAAAAAAGAATACTGTCAGGCTTTAGGCTAAAAGGAAATTCCATGGAAATCTGGAAAAGAAAGGGGTGAATTCTCTTGCGGTACCTGGCTTTCTGAACCAACATCTTTTCTTCTTTTTTGGTATAGAGTTTAGCACAGACTCATGTAAAATGTAGGTGCCTAATAAAGGAAATAGTTTCAGATTGTCATTGAATACGGGGGCTATTTTTAAAGAAAGTCATTGGCTTTTTTTCTAATATTTTTTAGTCCAGAACTGTCATTCTAGCATTCATATTTTAATTCAACCACTCACAAAAATGCTCCATATTTACATCAAGGGAAAGAAGCCTTTCCAGCGCTGGCATGAAAGGAAACAGCATTTGGCATTATGCATGACAGACATAATGTTGCAGACGTTTTGGGAATATGTGGCTTGAATATTCAAAAAAGACAGAACAGGGGAAAGGAAAATAGAGCAGATAAAGGATATTTGTAATTTTTAGGCTCGGAGTCCTGTCTTTGCTTGGACATTCATCTCTTCTGTCATAAATGTTTTCTAACTGTCCAACTGCAAACCATCAGGAAACTACGGTCTTGCTTTCTAGATACTAAAATTGATTTTTTAAAAAAATCTCAAATTTAACAACACGAGAATCTGCATTTATTTATCTGTCAGGTTAAGCAAGCAGTTCAGTACCTACCAACTGCTCTGCTACTCAGATCACCTTCAATGAAGTGAGTTTGTGCTAAACCTAACCCTAACCCTAGGAATTTCTGAAGCCCACAGCCCACAGCTCACCTATTGACAAGTAAGCATTGACCTTTAAGATTCAATTCACCAAAATCTCTGGCAGGCCTCAAATGATGGGAGGCTTTGGTTATTTTAGTCTGAGGCCACGGCTTGTTGACCCATCAGTAAAAGCCACCGAGTTTATTACACATTCTTCTCTCTTCTCCATTCCAGAAAAATCTGAGATTGAACACAGTAAAAGGAAACTCCTCCTTCGCTGTCAATGATGGAAAACATATTACTGAAATGCCAAGAACTTGATACACCATTGTTGTGCAAATAGGGCAGTTGCTTGGCCAAAAAATTCATCTGGAGACATTCCAGTGGTAACTATGTGAATTTTACATGGTGACAAATACTACTGAGGGTCCAATGCCATGCATGACACTGCAATCTGCACCAGCTCTCACCTGCTTCTATGGTATATATGAGTTCTGCATTTTCCCCTTTGTCTTTGTCCAGAGCCGTCACTTGCAGTACAGCTGATCCCAGAGCAGCCGATTCGAACACAGATGCTTCATACAGCGGGTTGGTAAAATAAGGGCTGTGATCATTAGCATCTTCCACGTTCACAATGACTCGGGCCAAGTTTCTTCGATAAGGAAACTCCTGATCTCTGACCTTTAGGCAAAATACAAGAAGCAGTAGGACTAAAATCTTTAAGTTGCAAAGAATTCACCTGGCTGTGCCTAAAGTGAAATCAAAATGAAATAATGCACAAAAACTGCTTGACCCAGTCCCAGGCCCAGAGTAGGTATTCAATAAGCAGTGCTATTATAAAGTGAGGACACTGATTGTGAACACAGTGAGAGCTGGGGCCACGCTGTCTTTATTGCTCAGCATTACGCCTGGCCTCTGGTCTGTGTTCAGTCTGTGCTTGTAGAACTGATGTCAGGATATCACAAACACAGCATTTTCCTTTGCCCACCCCTCACCCTCCACCCCCCGGAATTTGTGTATACAGTTGCTAACGGAATGGTGGATGGAGGCCCTTGTAAAGGGGAAACTAAAATGTGGAATTAATGAATGCAATGTAGCCATTGTCATTCATTCATTCATTCAACAAACATTTATTATCATCTATTATCTACCAAGTCCTAGGATTGACTCTTGTGGTTCAGCAGTGGATTAGATACAGTTCCTGACCTCAAGAACCCTATAGTTGACTGGGGAATCCAAACAAGTAAGTAGAAAGATACAAGGCCCAGAGGTAAGTGCCAGAATATGAGTAATTAGTAAGGATGTTAGCCTAGCTTGGAAGAGGTAACAAAAGCAAGTAGAAGTGGTAAAATGCTGTGGGGGGTGGGGGGGTGGGTGCATGGCATATATTTCAGGCAAGAAGAACCAACATGAATAAAGGTCCAGAACTAAGAGAGAACCCTGACCACTGGGAAGATGAACCAAATCTTAATTTTTGAAATGTGAGACCCCAGCACTGTGAAATCACCAAAGAACCTTGCCTGACTGCTTTAAAGTTTTCCCTGGTTTGCATATGGCAGAAGCTTGCAACTAATCAATTTTTTAACTGTAACACATGATTTTGCTATAATTGTATGTAGCATTAATCCAATGTGTGCTTTTTGCTTGTTCAATTTTAGATCCCCTAACTTCAGAGAGATTGGAAGAAATTAGAAAATAGACCAAGAAAAGCTATCAAAGGGAAAGGGGTTTTCAGAAATATTACCTAAAAGGAATTGAGCAAAATGACTAAAAGGGCTTAGCTTGGAGAAAGGCAGCATAAAGGAGTTGTTTGCTCTAAATATTCAATTACATAAATGATAAATGATACAGGGTAAGTGCACTGAATTCTAAGTTTGTTCAGGAAAGAATGAACAGAAATGGCTTGAAGAAATCATGAGAATAGAATTAGTCACTGGCAGTAGATTTCTGCTCCTGAAGAGATATATGCAAAAGCTAGCTGGTGAGCGTGATGAGTTTCCCTGTCTGTAGACCGGCCTGCCCCACCCAAGGACCAAACTTGACTCTGTACTTTGGGATTATTGAAATCTAGGTCTGTTCCAATCGAATGTCCAAAGGTGCAGGGACTTTGTCTCCTTTATATCCTCGGTGCCTAGAACAGAATTTAGTATACAGTAGGTGCTTGAGAAATATCTGTTGAATGAATGGATGAATGGCCAGAGGGATGGATCTGATGAACCCTGAGTCCCTCTTCCGTTCCCTGGAGTCTCATCTGGAAACCACAGCCAAAGGCATGGAACTGTAGTTTCTTCTTGCCTAGAGACTTGGAAAGGAAGAGTAGTACTTAGTGGAACAGTACTTCAGCTGCTTGGGAATTGGTAGCATCTTAGTGTATTTTAAAGCCAATCAGTACAAAGATTACATCTCTGCCATCCTACCTGGTCTTAAGGAACTCAGGGGGGCCCTGTTACGCAGTGGCTGTACAATTGCCCATAGGGTTCTTGGATAGTTAAAGGAACAGGTTTTAGGTCATAAACAAGGGTGTTTATTACTAATCTTTACTTCCCAATTATGTAAACTAGCCAAACTTTGTTTTAAAATGAAAGCACCTTCTACATAATTTGGAGACCCCATGAACCCAAATTCAACATTCTCTGTAGGCTTTGGTGAGTTTTGAGATCTCTTTTGTGGGCCGGTATTTACCACTAGGTCCAATGCCAGTGCAATAAGTAATCAATCAGTTCTCTAAATGCTTCCAAGGACTGAGCATTGTACAGGTTGAATAAATGATTACCCTTGTAATTAACTTCTCAAGGAACTTCTTTTAAACTTTCCCACAAAATCTTCTGGATGCGAACCAGTACAGAAACATGGCCTGTTCCTTCCCGCTCAAATCAGGCTGTCAGCAGCCTTTACTGAGCGGCCACTGTCTGTAGAGCTCATCTAATATTTCAGTTTGGCAAACATATGGAGTAACTATCTAACAATAGTAATTCCTCACTGAACTAAAAAGGCAAGAATGAATGCAACCCTGCAGTTGAAAAGACGAAATTTACTACTACTTACAAAATTCAAGGGCCCTGTACATCTGAAGGCTAAGGCATGTGCCTTGGATGATCAGTGATTCTGCTAGGAGAGCATATTAAGCAGTTTGGTCCTACCATTATGTTGAGTATGTGCTTGTCCTGGGCTTCGTGGTCCAGCCTCTCGGCTGTGTAGAGCACGCCAGTGCTGGGGTCAATCCGGAACTTCCTCATGCTGACAGAATCTATGCTGCTGTGGACAGTATAGCTTAGCTTGTGCTTCTCATCTCTGTCTGTGGCTTCAATCTGCAATATCTCGGTATCTGGAAGCACATCCTCGGAAATTGTCACATCGTAATTTGGCTGAGAGAATTCTGGGCCATTATCATTATTATCCAGCACTTTGATAAATACCTATAGTTAAAAGGAGACAAGAGTGATGACTAATGCCAATTTACTCATTTCTAGTAAAAGAGGCTTCCTCCTTCTCTCCTCCCTCTGTGTTCTTGGATCCCAGCTTCTAGCAACTACTTTAATATGTAGGAAGATTCTTATGAAAGCACTCTGTAATTAGAGGTTGACGATAAACCCGTAGTTCACATTAGCAGGAACATAAACTGTGAGGATCAATATTCTCATGATTAAGTGAACAGATGAGACAGCCCCTAGGGTGGGGGGTGATAATTCTAGGAGATTATTTGAGGTACAATGTAAGAGATCACAAGGTGACCTTAGTTTGTTAAGTTCCTATTATCTTACATTGTTGTTATGTGCTTCTTATAGTGGACTTAATGTGGAGGCAGTGACAAGATAAGTAACAAAGAGGCAGAGGAAAGGGAGGTGTGAATACAGAGGTGGCTCTCCTTCAGATGGGAGGTGTCTAGCAAAGAACATGGTACTAATGATAGTTAAAATATGAAGTTCCCAAGTTGTTTCAAAAATTTTCAGGCAGATTTTATAAAAGTAATAGCTTAATGAACCCTGAATATTCATCACTCAGCTTTGACAATGATCAATTCATGGCTAACCTTGTTTCATCTTTATGACCATTCATCTCCACCTGCTCCCTCATATTATTTTGAAGCAAGTCCCAGCCATCATATAATTTCAGTGTACATCTCTAAAAGATAGGGACTCAAAATAAACACACACATACACACAATACCACTACTGCATCTAAGCAGAGAAAACAGGAATTCCTTAATGTCTTTAAATATTCAGTTGGTGTTCATACTTCTGTAATTGTTTTGTAATGAGTTACATATGTTTGTGTACATGTGCATATATATTTTCAGTTTCTTTTAACCAGGATATGCAAATAAGGCACAGACATTGCATTTGATTGACATTTCCTTTAATTATCTTTTAATTTGTAGGTTCTCTCTCTATCTTCATCGATTTCTTTGCAATTTTTATGTTGTGATTGTTGGCAATCAAAAAATTGAGCCATTCCCTCTTTAGTTCCCACAGTCTGAATTTTGCTTATTTTATCACCATGGTTTTGTTCTACATGTTCCTCTGTCCCGTGTATTTCTTATAACTTGGTAGTTTTATGTAGGAGACAATAAAATTCACATTCAATTTCCTTCTTTTTTTTTTTTTTTGACAAAAATCTTTCATGGGTGATATAGTATATTTCCACCTGGAGAACATAATATCTAGTTCTCTATCTTGTTCTGTGATATTAGCAGCCATTGATGATCATGATATAGATAACATTAATTCATTAAAAATACGAAACAGTAGTGTTTTAATTCTATGATTTCTTCCTCACTTATTAGCTAGAATAGTTCTGAAAAGAAAGTTCTCTTCAATTATTTGGTTACTCTGAAGTACACTTCATGTTGAAAGGGAAGGAGATTTCTTTTCCTTGACCATTTCAAAATAATGAGTTGGTTCTTCAGCTCCTCCCAAAGTGATCAATAAGGTATTTTTTTTCAAGCACCATTATGAGCTCATGAATTTAATCACATCTGATGTGTTTCTGTCCACTGCAGTTACTATATTTATTGATGCACAAATGGTCCTTCCTTGGCCATGGGGAGCCACTTCAAGTTGGCTTTTGCAATGTTCTGACACAACCCAAGTAGTCTTTGATAGCTTCCTTGCTTTCCAATAATTTGCTGCTGGTAATTTTTTCAGGGTCATCTTGTACATTTTTTCTGCCCCAGTCTTGAATTATCCATTTCTCCAAGAAGTGTTGGTTTCTTTTTAGTTAGAAGTGGCATTTAGAGACCACAGTCTGGTGCTAGGAATGCTTATTGCTGCTAGCTTTGCTATTTTTTCAGTGGACAGAGTCAGGAAAGTGTTTTGTTTTAAACAATTATTTCATGAGTTCATATTGATACTACCAATTCAAAATTAAGTTGTCAACAACCCTGTCTATCAGTGGCCTGGCACCAGCCCTGGGACCCCCCCGAATCATGTGGCCAGCTGCACTGGGATCCAACCCCATCCACTGTGGGACAGCAGCCACTGCATGTGGCAGGGCCTGGCAGTCAACTGAGCTGACAGCCTACCAGCACATCCACAGTAGTTGACCTTGCCACAACAAAAGACCCCATGCAGCCCACATAGGAGGCACCACTAGAACATATAGCCCTGGTGACAAGAGGGTAGTGTGCAGCTGGGCTGCATAGAATGTCTCCTACACAAGGCTACTTCTCCAAGACCGGGAAACATAACTGAACTACCTAATACATAAAACAAACACAGAAAATAAGGTAAAATGAGGAGACAGAGTAATGTGTCCTGAATGAAAGAACAAAACCAACCCCCAGAAGAAGAACTAAGCATAGGGGAGATGAGCAATCTACCCCCATAGAAGTTAAGAGGATGATCATAAAGATGCTTAACGAGCTTGGGGAAAGAATGGATGAGCAGAGTCATAAGTTTTAACAAAGAGTTAGAAAATATAAAGAAAACCAAAGAGAGCTGAGGAACATGATAACTGAAGTAAAAAAATACTCTAGAAGAAGTCAACAGTAGATTAGATGATACAGAGGAAAGGATCAGTGAACTAGAAGACAGAATAGTGGAAATCCCAAGCTAAACAGAAGAAAAAAAAAAAAGAATTAAAAAAAATGAGAATAATTTAAGAGACCTCTTGGCCAACATCAAGCACGCTAAGAAGCACACTAAAGGTCCCAGAAGGAGAATAGAGAGAGAAAGGGGCAGAGAGCATACTTGAAGATATACTAGCTGAAAATTTTCCTAACCTGGGAAAGGAAACAGACATCCAGGCCCAGTAAGTACAGAGAGTCCACACCAAGACAAATAATAATAAAAATGTCAAAAATTAAAGGTACTGATCCTTTTTTATAATTTTTATTTTTTTTAAATTTATTTTTAAAATATTTATTTATTTGGCTGCACGAGTCTTAGTTGCAGCATGCAGGATCTTTCATTGTGGTGCATGGGCTCCAGAGCGCTCGGGCTTAGTTGCCCTGTAGCATGTAGGATCTTAGATCCCTGACCAGGGATTGAACTTGCATCCCCTACATTGGAAGGCAGATTCTTAACCACTGGACAACCAGGGAAGTCCCAAGAGAGATCCTTAAAAGCAGCGAGAGAAAAGCAACTAGTTATAAACAAGGGAACTCCCATAAGACTATCAGCTGACTTTTCAGCAGAATATTTGCAGGCCAGAAGGAAATGGCATAATATATCCAAGTGCTGAAAGGGAAAAAAGCCTACATCCAAAAATAATCTATCTGGTAAGGATATCATTCAGAACTGAAGGAGAGATAAAGAGTTTTAAAGACAAGCAAAAGCTAAAGGAGTTCATCACCACTAAAACAACCTTACAGGAAATGTTAATGGGATTTCTCTAAGTGGAAAAGAAAAGGCCACAAATAGAAATTAAAAAAATTATGATGGGAAAAATCTCACTGGTAAAGGCAAAATATAGTAAAGGTAGTGGACCAAGCACTTATAAAGCTAGTAGGAAGGTGAAAAGACAAAAACAGTAAAATCATCTTTATCTACAATAAGTAGATAAGGAATACACAGAATACAAAGATGTAAAATATGTTGTCAAAAACATAAAATGTGGGGGGAAAGGAGTAAAAATGTGGGGCTGTTAGAATGCATTTAAACTTAAGAAATCATCAACTTAAAATAGATACCCATACATATTAGATGTTATATATGAATCTCATGGTAACCACAAATCAAAAACCTTTAATAGACACAAAAATAATAAAGAGAAAAGAATCCAAACAAACACTAAAGATAGTCATCAAATCACAAGGGAAGATTGCAAGAGAAGAAAAGGAACAAAGGAGAACTACAAAAACAAGCAGAAAACAATTAACAAAATGGCAATAAGTATATATCCATCAATAATTACTTTAAATGGAAATGGACTAAATGTTCCAACAAAAGACATAGAGTGACTGAATGGATAAAAAAGAAAACAAGACCTACATATATGCTGCCTACAAGAGACTCACTTCAGATCTAAAGACAGGTACAGACTGAAAGTGAGAGAATGGGAAAAAGTACTCCATGCAAATGGAAATCAAAAGAAAGCTGGAGTAGCAATACTTAGACAAAATAGACTTTAAAACAAAGACTGTAACAAGGGACAAAGAAGGGTATTACATAATGTTAAAGGGATCAATCCAACAAGAAGATATAACAATTGTAAATATATATTTACTCAACATAGGCACACATAAATACATATAGCAAATATTAACAAACATAAAGGGAGAAAATAACAGTAATACAATAATTGTAGGGAACTTTAACACTCCACTTATGCCAATGGACAGATCATCTAGACAGAAAATCAATAAGGAAACATTGGCCTTAAATGACACATTAACCACATGTACTTAATTGATATATATATATATTTATATAATATATAGACCATTACATTCAAAAGCAACAGAATACACATTCTTTTCAGACACACATGGAACATTCTCCAGGAGAGATCACGTGCTAGGCCACAAAATAAATCTCAATAACTTTAAGAATATTGAAATCATATCAATCATCTTTTCCAACCACCACATTATGAGACTAGAAATCAACCACAAGAAAAAAACTGTAAAAAACACAGATGTAGAAGCTAAACCATATGCTACTAAACAACCAATGGGTCACTGAGGAAATCAAAGAAGAAATCAAAAAAATACCTGGAGACAAATGAAAATGGAAACACAATGACCCAAAATTTATGGGATGCAGCCAAAGCAATTCTAAGAGGGAAGCATAACGATGTAAGCCTACCTCAGGAAACAAGAAAAACCTTTAGCCAGACTCATCAAGAAGAAAAGGGAGAGGGCCCAAATAAATAAAATTAAAAATGAAAGAGATGTTACAACTGATACCATAGAAATACAAAGGATCATGAGATTACTATGACAAATTTTATGTCAATAAAATGGACAACCTAGAGGAAACAGATAAATTCCTAGAAACTTATAATCTCCCAAGACTGTATCAGGAAGGTAGAATATATGAACAGATCAATTACCAGTACTGAAACTGAATCAGTAATCAAAAAACTCCCAACAAACAAAAGTCCAGGACCAGATGGCATCACAGGTGAATTCTACAAAACATTTCAAGAGTCAGTATCTATGCTTCTCAAAATATTCCAGAAAATTAAAGAGGAAGGAAGGCTACTGAACTCATTCTATGAGGTCCGCGGAACCCTGATACCAAAACCAGACAAAGATACCTGCCAAAAAGAAAATTAGAGGCCAATATCACTGATGAACATAGATGCAAAAATCCTCAACAAAATATTAGCAAACTGAATTCAACAATACATTAAACGGATCATACACCATAATCAAGTGGGATTTATCCCAGGGATGGAAGGATGGATGGTTCAGTATCCGCAAATCAGTCAATGTGATACACCATATTAACAAATTGAAGAATAAAAATCATATGATAATCTCAGTAGATGCAGAAAAGGCTTCTGACAAAATTCAACATCCGTTTATGATAAAAACTCTCAACATAGTGGGTATAGAGGGAACACACCTCAACATAATAAAGCCCATATATGACAAACCCACAGCCAACATCATACTTAATGGTGAAAAACTGAAAGTATTTCCTGTAAGAAAGGAACAAGGCAAGGATGCCCACTCTCATCATTTTCATGCAATTGGAAATCCTTTTACGTATTGGAAATCCTAGTCACAGAAATCAGACAAGAAATTTAAAAATTCAAATTGGAAAAGAAGAAGTACAACTGTCACTGTTTGCAGATGACATGATACTATATATAGAAAATGCTAACACCACCACCAAAAACTACTGGAACTGATAAATAAATTCAATAAAGTTTCAGGATACAAAATTAATATACAGAAATCTGCTGCATTTTTATACACTAATGATGAACTATCAGAAAGAGAAATTAAGAAAACAATCCAACTTACAATTGTATCAAAAAGAATAAAATACCTAGGAATAAATCTAACCAAGGAGGTAAAAGACCTGTACTCAAAACTATAAGACACTGATGAAAGAAACTGACAATGACACAAACAGATGGAAAGATATACCATCTTCTTAGATTGAAAGAACTAATATTGTTAAAATGACCATACTATCTAAGGCAATCTACAAATTCAATGCAATCCCTATCAAAAAAATTGGCATTTTTCACAGAACTAGAACAAATAATTCTAAAATTTGTATGGAAACACAAAACACCCCAATCTTGAGAAAGAAGAAAAAAGCTGGAGGTACCATGCTACCTGATTTCAAACTATCTTACCAGGCTACATTAATCAATGAAATATGGTACTGGCACCAAAACAGAGACATAGATCAATGGAACAGAACAGATAGCCCAGAAATAAACCTATGCTTATATGGTCCATTAATCTACGACAAAGGAGGCAAGAATATACAATGGTGAAAAGCCAGCCTCTTCAGTAAATGGTGTTGGAAAACCTGGACAGTTATATGCAAAAGATCAAACTGAACTACTTTCTTACACCATATGCAAAAATAAGCCAAAATGGATTAAAGACTTAAATGTAAGAGCTGAAATCATAAAACTCTTAGAAGAAAACATAGGCATAACACTCTTTGACGTTGCGTTAGCAATATATTTTTTGAATGTGTCTCTTCAGGCTATGGAAATAAAAGCCAAAAAAGCCAAAAACAAAACCAAATGGGACTACATCAAACTGAAAAACATTTGCATAGTGAAGGAAATTATCAACAAAACAAAAAGGCAACCTGCTGAATGGGAGAAGGTATTTGCAAATGATATATCTGATAAGGGGTTAAATATGCAAAATATACAAATAAGTCATACAACTCAACATCAAAAACCCAACCTGAATAAAAAATGGGCAGAGAACCTGAATAGACATTTATCCAGAGAAGACATACACATGGCCAACAGACACATGAAAAGGTGCTCAACATCACTAATCATCAGGGAAATGCAAATAAAAACCACAATGAGATATCACTTCACACCTGTTAGAATGGTCAAAAAGACCACAAATAACAAAAGTTGATGAAGAGGCTGAGAAAAGGAAACCCTCACGCACTGTTAGTAGGAATGTAAGTTGGTACTGCTGCTATGGAAAACAGTATGGAGGTTCCTAAAAAAGTTAAAATTGAACTACCACATGATCCAGAAATCCCACTTCTGGGTATTTTTCTGAAGAAAAAAAAGCACTAATTCGAAAAGACATATGTACCCTTATGTTCATGGCAGCATTATTTACTATAGCCAAGATATGGAAGGAAGCAACCTAAGTGTCCATCAATAGATGAATGGATAAAGAAGGTGGGGTGTGTGTGTGTGTGTGTATACATACACACAGAAACACACACACAAACAATGGAATATTACTCAGCTATAAAAAAGAATGAAATCTTGCCATTTGCGACAATATGGATGGACATAGAGAGTATTATGCTAAGTGAAATAACTCAGAAAAGGACAAATACTCTATGATTTCATTTATATGTGGAATCTAAAAAACAAAGCAAACATAACAAAACAGAAACAGACTCATAGATACAGAGAACAAATTGGTGGTTTCCAGAAGGGAGAGAAGTAGGGAAATAAGTGAAATAAGTTAAGGGGATTAAGAAGTACAACTTCCAGTTACAAAGTAAATAAGTCACAGGGATGTAATGTACAGCAAAGGGAATACAGTATAATTGATAATATTATAGTAACTTTTTATGGTGACAAATGGTAAGTAGACTTATCATGGTGATCATTTTGTAATGTATAAAAATATCGAGGCATTATGTGGCACACCTGAAACTAATACGATATTGTAAGTCAATTATACTTCAATAAAAAACAAAACAAAAGACAGTATTAAGGTACCCATCAAGGTTTTTACTTAATCTCATTCTTTTTACCTATCTTCTTTCTCCCATGATGACATTTCTCATGCTCAATGACATCACCATAATTATTCACCTATCTGAATGTTCACATATCTGAAATACATGCCCAAGTCTCCGAATAACACCAACATTGTTATTATAATCACATTACAATTATGGTCATTCAAACTAATTTGATATTATTTTGTCTTTTTGTCCTTCGGATTTATCCCACTAGGCATATACAGTCAAATTAGTATATGTAAAGTCACTTAGAATAGTTCTTCCCTGTGCATACATGCTCCCAACTGGATACACATATATGTTCATCTGCTTCCATTTACTTTCAAATTTTAGACTTGCTTTTTTAACATTTAATTTTGTTTTATATTATATGTAAAATTACCAATGTTAAATTTACAAAAAGTTATAGTCAAGCTTAGCTTCTGTATCTTTCTCTTTCATGTATTCCCTTCTTCTTCAGGTAACCTTTTTTTTTTTTCAGTAATGTTACATTTTATCCATCTATTTTATTAATATTAACATACTGTATACACTCCCCTCAACAGGCTATTTTACTTAACATTATATCCGGGGTCCCCAACCCCTGGGCGGTGGACCGGTAGCAGTCCGTGGCCTGTTAGGAACCAGGGCTGCACGGTGGGAGGTGAGCGGCAGGCAAGCGAGCGAAGCTTCATGTGCCGCTCTCCATCGCTTCCCATCACTCACATTACCACCTGGACCATTCCCCCTCCCCTCCTCGTGGAAAAAGTGTCTTCCATGAAACCGCTCCCTGGTGCCAAAAAGGTTGGGGACTGCTGCATTATATCAATAGTTCTCAGCTGAGGACGACTTTGTCTCCTGGGGTCATTTCACAATGTCTGGAGACATTTTTGGTTGTCACAGCTCGGGGGAGGGATTTTCCTAGAACCTAGTGGATAGAAGGCAGGGGAGTTGCTAAACATCCTAAAATGCACAGGATAACCCCCTGCAACAGAGAGCTATCTGACTCAAAAGGTCAATAATGTTGCTGCTTTATATCATGAAGACCATGCTACAGCAGTACAGAAATACTTTTCCATGGATAAATGTATCATAGTTAACTCAATCAGTCCTCTATTGATGTGCATTCCTATTTTTGCTCTTCGAATGACCATGCAATGAAGAGCCTTGTGCTTGTGTCTTTTCACGTTTTTGCTAACATATATTTCTGTCCCTAGAATTGGGATCGCTGAATCAAAGGAGAAGTGCTTATATGGTTTTGTGAGATACTTCCCATATTCCCCTACCTGTAAGTTTGATCACTTTGCCTTTCTATAGCAGTATTTAAGAATGACTGTCTTCCCACAGCCTTGCCAACAGAGCATGCTGTAAAACTTTTGGGCTTTTGGCCAATTTGATAGATAAGAATTGTCATCTCAATGTATTTTAAATTTTCCTTTCTCTTGTTATGAGTGAGGTTGAGCATCTTTTCATATGTTTAAGAACCATTTGCATTTCTTTTTCTGTTAAAACTATATCAGTTCACTCTTCTACGGGTTAGATGGTACTTTTTTCCCTTTATTTTGGGAGCATGATGATACACATTGCAAATGTTTTCAATTTTGTCATTTATCTTTATTTTGTTTATGGTAATTTTTTTTTTGCCATGCAAAGATTTTATGTTTATTTTCATGTAGTTGAATGCATCAATCTTTTCCCTTATTGTTTCTGGATGTTAAGTCATAGTTTAGAATATTTTCTACATTTCCAGATTTTGGTGATCACACTTATTTTTAAAAAATTGAATTTATGGTCTTCTGCCCATTTTTGGATTGGGTTGTTTGTTTTTTTGTTATTGAGCTGCATGAGCTGCTTGTAAATTTTGGAGATTAATCCTTTGTCAGTTGCTTCATTTGCAAATATTTTCTCCCATTCGGAGGGTTGTCTTTTCGTCTTGTTTATGGTTTCCTTTGCTGTGCAAAAGCTTTTAAGTTTCATTAGGTCCCATTTGTTTATTTTTGTTTTTATTTCCATTTCTCTAGGAGGTGGGTCAAAAAGGATCTTGCTGTGATTTATGTCATAGAGTGTTCTGCCTATGTTTTCCTTTAAGAGTTTGATAGTGTCTGGCCTTACATTTAGGTCTTTAATCCATTTTGAGTTTATTTTTGTGTATGGTGTTAGGGAGTGTTCTAATTTCATACTTTTACATGTACCTAAATAGACATTTCTCCAAAGAAGATATACAGATTGCCAACAAACACATGAAACAATGCTCAACATCATTAATCATTAGAGAAATGCAAATCAAAACTACAATGAGATATCATCTCACACCAGTCAGAATGGCCATCATCAAAAAATCTAGAAACAATAAATGCTGGAGAGGATGTGGAAAAAAGGGAACACTCTTGCACTGTTGGTGGGAATGTAAATTGATACAGCCACTATGGAGAACAGTATGGAGGTTCCTTAAAAAACTACAAAAGGAACTATCATACAACCCAGCAATCCCACTATTGGGCATATACCCAGAGAAAACCATAATTCAAAAAGAGTCATGTACCAAAATGTTCATTGCAGCTCTATTTACAATAGCCAGGACATGGAAGCAACCAAAGTGTCCATCAACAGATGAATGGATAAAGAAGATGTGGCACATATATACAATGGAATATTACACAGCCATAAAAAGAAACGAAATTGAGTTATTTGTAGTGAGGTGGATGGACCTAGAGTCTGTCATACAGAGTGAAGTAAGTCAGAAAGAGAAAAATAAATACCGTACGCTAACACATATATATGGAATCTAAGGAAAAAAAAAAAAAAAAGGTCATGAACAACCTAGGGGTAAGTTGGGAAGAAAGACACAGACCTACTATAGAATGGACTTGAGGATATGGGGAGGGGGAAGGGTAAGCTGTGACAAAGTGAGAGAGTGGCATGGACATATATACACTACCAAATGTAAAATAGATAGCTAGTGGGAAGCAGCTGCATAGCACAGGGAGATCAGCTCGGTGGTTTGTGACCACCTAGAGGGGTGGGATAGGGAGGGTGGGAGGGAGGGAGATGCAAGAGGGAAGAGATATGGGAATATATGTATATGTATAATTGATTCACTTTGTTATAAAGCAGAAACTAACATGCCATTGTAAAGCAATTATACTCCAATAAAGATGTTAAAAATAAATAAATAAATAAATAAAAAATTGAATTTAAATGCTTCTTTTTCTTACATTTACATCTCTAATCCATTTGGAATTTTTCCCAGTATATTATGTGGGGAATGGGTCCAGTTTTATTTTATTCCACATGGCTCCCTATTTATTTCAATGCTACTTTTTAGCAGACCATCACTTCCTTACTGATTTGAGAAGTCACTTTTACTGTATACTAACTCTACCTATGCAGATAGTGTATTTCTGGCTTTTCTGTCTTGTTCCATTGGTTTATCTGTCTTTTCATGCAACAACATCAAAATGTTTTAATTAGAGAGGCTTTATAGTATTTTTTTCCTTCCAGTTTTCTTGAGACATAATTGACATAAAGCACTGTGTAAGTTTAAGGTGTACAGCATAAGGATTTGACTTACTTACATCATGAAGTGATTATCATAATGAGTTTAGTCAACATCTATCATCTCATATAGATACAAAATTAAAGAAATGAAAACACATTTTTCTTTGTGATGAGAATTCTTAGGATTTAGGATTTACTCTCTTAACAAATTTCATATATAAGGTACAGCAGTGTTAATTATATTTGTCATGTTGTACATTACATCCCTAGTACTTATTTATCTTATAACTGGAAGTTTGTACCTTTTTACCACCCTTCATCCAGTTCCCCCTCTCTCTCCCACCTGCCTTTGGTAACCACAAATCTGATCTCTTTTTCTATGAGTTTGTTTATTTGTTTGCTTTTGCAGTATAATCGACCCACAATACTATGTTAGTTCCTGGTGCACAAATAGTGATTCCATATTTCCATTACATATATTTTAATTGTTTGGAAAAGCTAGGTCTTCTCTTTGTTCTCTTCAGGATTTTCATGGCTATTCTTGATTGTTGTTCTTTTTTTTTTTTTTTTGTCTTTATTGAATTTGTTACAATATTGCTTACGTTCTATATTTTGGCCACGAGGCATGTGGGATCATAGATCCCCGACCAGGGATCGAACCCGCACCCCCTGCATTGGAAGGTGAAGATTTAACCACTGGACCTCCAGGGAAGTCCCGATTGTTGTTCTTCTAAATTAACTTTATAATCAGCTTCTATAGCACCTGACAAAATGATAGCATTTTAAACTGGGGTTATGTTAAAAGTACAGGATAATTAAGGAAGAACTAATTTCTTCATGATGGAGTCTTCCTATCCAAGAACATAGTTTGTCTTTTTTCATTTGTTCAAATCTTCTATTTTGTTTTTCAGGAGTGTTTTAGTTTTCCTCAAGTAGGTTTTGAACACTTTTAAAGTTTATATATGTGCTAACCTAAATGGGTTCTTTTTCATTACACTTTTTCACTGTTTTTTTTGGGGGGGGGTAGGCTATACATGGAGGCCATGAATTTTTGTATGTTAAATTTACAACCTGTTACTTTACTAGTTTTCCTATCATTTGAAGTAGTTTTTCCATTCCCTCCTTGGAGCTTTTCAGATATATAATTACACTATATGCAAATAGAGATCAGTTTACCTTTTCCTTTATAATTCTTATAACACAAATTGCTTTATCTTAGCTAATTGTATTGGCTAATACTTACAGCACAATGTTAAATAGTAGTGGAAGCAGTGATATTCTTGCCTTATTCCTGACTAATAAGAAAGCCTTTAGTGGTTCTCCATTAAATAATACGCAAGCATTTGGCTGCATTCTAGAAAATTATTTACTTTTAGAAATAAATTTAGTCAGACCATGGTTGTTCTTATAAATAACTGTACTATCCATCACTTTGGTGGAGATGTGCTTTTTTGAGTGAGAGGAAAAGGGCCGTGCTATGACTTCTGTGCCAGGATGACTTGCCGTGGGAGTGAGCTTGACGCGGGGACAAGCTTTGCTTGTAGTTTATGGTAGAAAAAGTTTACAGAAGTGTGCCTATAGCATTTTGGGTATTGTTTTATCTCCGCTGTATTTGGAAAGCCATACTAGATTCTTTGAATGCCAATTCTTTCCTTTAAAAAGTTCCAGTTAACTTAGTCAAGATGCTAAAATATTTGTGTTCACAGAAGCAGTCATATTAATGGGATAAAAGAGCCTTTCCGGCCAGCAAGCCTGCCCTGACCTTCCTGAGGTTTCAAAGTTGATGTGCTCTTGAAAAGCTTGCCTCTTTCTGCTTGCTTTGTCCTGAGCCTAATCTACAGTCAGAACAAGTGTTTCTCTGTAAAAGATTTCCCTTTCCTCATTTGCTTTTTATTTCCCACAGTTGGGGCCATTTGTGAGCTCCTGAACTACCAAACAAAGCAAAGTAACTCTCAAAGCTGTTGTGTTCAAAATGGTAATTGAAATGCCTAAAGAAGTATAATGGATTCAAAGCAGGAGGAAACCTGAGTGTGGGAAGTCTCTTCAGAGCTGGTTTCAATGCTGCTCACCACAAACACTTTGGGTTTTGCAGGCTTGCCTAAGCTAAGTCTGGGTAGATGCCAAGTCCAACTTTACAAAGGCTCATGGCATGAAGTGTCCATGGGGTGAGTTGGAGGGTAAGGCCTCTGTCTTTTATTAGAACCAATTAAATCCTGAATTACTGAAAATTCTGTTCTGCCTCTGTTTGCATTTCAAAACCATACTTAAAACATTCTATAGTTGTGATTTCAAGGATGATGCCTCTTGTATTCTCTCCAAGTTTACGAGTTTTGTTTTTGAATGCCTAAGGAGAAAAATTGTGTGCTTGTTTTCCAGTTTATAAATCTGTACCATATTCATTTCTTAAACTGTATTATCTCGTTTCTCAATGAGGAAAATGAGAATCAGGGAAGTTAAGGGATGTGCCCAAGTCACAAGGGCAAGGCCACACTCAAACCTAGGTCTTACGGAGACAAATTCTGTATGCATTCCATTATATGGTTTCCACGTGCACTTAAATTATATACGCATTAGCTATAAATGTACAAAACATACATGTGAACAAACATGTGCAAATATTATGTACCTTGCTATACAGAAATCCTAATTTACCAAACACATAACTGACATGACCATTCTCATTTCAGGAACATTAATCATGGGATTATTCTGAACAGAAAGTTCCCTGGTGGCGCAGTGGTTAAGAATCCGCCTGCCAATGCAGGAGACACGGGTTCGAGCCCTGGTCCGGGAAGATCCCACATGCCGCGAAGCAACTAAGTTCGTGCACCACAACTACTGAGCCTCTGCTCTAGAGCCTGCGAGCTACAACTACTGAAGCCCACGCGCCTAGAGCCCGTGCTCCGCAACAAAAGAAGCCACTGCAATGAGAAGCCCACGCGCCAGAACGAAGAGTAGCCCCCGCTCACCGCAACTAGAGAAAGCCCGCGCACAGCAACAAAGACCCAATGCAGCCAAAAATAAATAAATAAAATAAATAAATTTATATATTAAAAAAAAAGAAAGTTCCCTGCTGTCTTTAAAATTGGAATCCATTTTCAAGAATTGATTTACTCATAAGTTGTCAGGCACGGATCTATTACATTCAGTGAGATTTTATCATTATTATTTTTTTAACAGAAAGTCTCACAGAGTTGGCTTGCTGCCTTATTTCATCTATATAATTGTACTTGTTCCAGCATTGTCTTAGCCTAAATATACAAGGAAGCTTTGGGCCACTGCCTTTTTCACCTGCTAAGAGGGAGATGATGTTAAAGGAAACAAAAGAAAACCCTTGATGAGGGTGTCCCTTGAAAGCCCCTCGATCCAGGGATCACGGAGCTGCATTAGCAAAAGTGATTTGTTTCTACCCTCCACCTCCTTTCAAGCAGGTGCAAAGTGGAGGAAAAGGGTAAGACAAAATCCAAATCTTCAAGGTAAAGTCTGCTTTTTAAGGAAGGAGGCCAGTTAGGTACTCCCAACATCACCTAGAGATAAGAGAGGAATGGAATCCCCATGGCCGTCAAGGGCAAGGCTAACCCAGGAACGCACACCACAGACCTCCCAGCCCCAGAGAATATGGACCCGCTGGCTGGAAGACTTAGTGGCCAATCTAAATTAACTGCCTTGTGGGGCTTAAGAAATGTGGAAATGATCTGAAAGAGAGTTTTAATCTCAGGTTTGGCTGTGGAGCATACAAATACAAGCTGATTTTCATATCTTTATAAATCAAAGCAGGACTTGAATAAGAAAAGCATATTAAAATCACAAAAGCACATATCATAAGTCCCTGAATAAAATCGATGTAATTTTTAGATTATTATTTGGGCATGAATATCTCTGCTGCCTTTCATGAATAACAGTAAAAGCCACACACATAATATTTTATAGTTAGTAGGTATATTATTACAGTTTATGTTGAGAAAAGACTACAATAATAAAACCTACATGTGTCTGACACATCACATCTCTCATCATATCGCATAATATCTTATTTATTCTTACAATAACCCATGAGGTATGTAAGATCTTACTCGCATTATGTTGGAGAAACTGAGTCTCACAGAGATAGAGCTTCTTTCTGTGGTAACACAGTCAACCATTGGTTAACTGCTGACTTTGAACCTGGGTCACCTGATTCAGGGTCAGTGCTCCTTCCACTAGACCAAATGCTTCCCCTAATGAATTAAGCTGTATATTTTATATACATAGACATGTAAGGGAAAGTTCCTAAGATGGTATCTGATTTTGAGAAGGAAGAAGTGGGTTTGTATATCTACCTGTGTACACCTAGGGCAGCCACCTAACCTGTCTGTACCTCAGTTTTTCACCGGAAAAATGAATGTAATGATAAAACTTGATTTAACTACTCCCAGGGTGTCAGGGAAATGAAGCTTAGAATGAGGCTTGTTAAGTGTTATTATGCAAATAACAGGTGTTATATATTACTATGAATTTTCACCCCTTGGTCTTTTGGAAGAGCCAGGCTCTAGATTTATTTAAATTTGCAGTGAAGATGCAGCAGCTCATATGGGTTTGGCAGATATATGGGGAAAGTTGTTAAAATTTGTCATTTCTCACCCTTGGTAGTGTGTGTCTCTGTAGCTCATAAGCTCAGTGGCTGGAAGGGAGGGCTATAAAGAGGTTGGGGTATTTTGCTCTCTTCCTAGCATGTATGACCAGCTATGAAACATTCTAATGGCCATAGGTGGCGCCATGTTTACGGGGCAGCCACTTAAAAAAGTGTCCCCCTCATAACTAGTAGAGCCAGATGAGTGTCTCTTCCTGCCTTAGAATAGGTAGCAAAGATTTAATCTCACTTTTGCGAGGCAGCACAGTGTAGTGGTTGAGAATGCAGAGCAGTCTCTAGAATCCAACTGCCTACATCTAAACCCTGATCTACTCAAGTTACTTAACCTCGCTTTGCTTCAATTTCCTTATCTGTAAACTGGGGATGTCAACAGGGGATTCTTTTCCTATTTCCAACGTAATAAACTATCACAGATTTAGCAGTTTAAAATAACACCCATTTATTATCTCCTAGTTCTACAGGTCAGAAGTTTGAGTATAGTGGCTTAGAGTCTCATAAACCTGAAATCAAGGGGTCATCAGAGATGTGTTCCCTTCTGGAAGCTCTGGGGATGAATCAGTTCCAAGGTCACTCAGGTTGTTGGCTGCATTTAGTTTCTTGAGGTTAAAGGCCCGAGGTCCCTGCTTCTTTGCTGGCTGTCAGCAGGATCCTCTCTCAGATCCTTAAGGCTGCCTACATTCCTTGCTGTGTTGCATCTTCCATATTCAAACTAGCAATGATGTTTTAAATTCTCTCATATTTGGAATCTCTGACTTCCCCTTTGCTGCATCTCTTCCGACTCTAGCTGGACAAAATCATCTGCTTAAGGGCTCATGTGATTAGACTGGGTCCACCTAAATAACCTAGGAGAGTCTCACTATCCTAAGATCTGTATCCTTAATTACATCTGCAGTGCCCCTTTTGCCAAGTAACATATTTACAAATTCTGATGACTAGGAGAACATAGACATCTTGGGTGTGGGACGGGGGTGCCTTCTGTCCACCACAAATAGTACCTGCCTCATGCAGTAATTATGAGAGTTAAGTGAGTTTGTTTGTTTTTGAATATAATATAAACACTTGGGTTTTTAATCTATTTCAAGTGTTTCAGTCCATTAGAGTCATTATTCTTTTTGATGCTCAAATTATCCCATCTTTGACCAGTGGAAGGCAGTTCAAGTTGTCTCTTGCCACCTTCTAACAAGATTCCACTAGCCTTTTCTGGCAAGATAAGATGCCCAGGCTCCTGCCCCAAACCTGGAATCAGCTATTTCTACAAGGAATCCTGGTTCCTTTCTATGGGAAATGGTATGTAGAGACCACAGTCTGGGTGCTAAGAGTAGAATCCCTCTTCAAATGGATTTGTAGCGCTCCTGTATGTTTGGACAATAACTTCATCTTTCTCAGCATCTCATTATTCCCGTCCCTTATGAACCTCTGGTCACACCTGGACGTTCCCACTTCCCCTCTTATTTATAACAGCCAGTGTTCCTGTGATTCCTCACCTTTCCGCCAACCAGACTGTCCCACTTCTCTTAATTCTTTCATTCTTCTCATCTAAGCCAGACACCCTTGCTCATCTCTGACCTTCTATGACATCAAAGTGGGGAATACTTCCATAATGCTGAAGAATAGTGGTACCCTTTTTCACAGATTATTTCTATTTTTTAAAAATTTCTTGAAGGGTGCTAACTTCCTATTTGCTATCCAGGGCTTTGGTAGGCAAACTTAACTCTTTCTTAACCCAGAACAACAGTGCTTTGAAACACCATGGCAGCAGCCAGCCCAGTCACCAGAGCAGGGAGGCATCGGAAAACCAACAACCCCCTCAGGTATGTATGCTTCCTAGGAAACCTGGGTGGCTGCATGTTGAAATTTTTAACTAGAGTTTCTGAGTAATGAAAATATTGAGGAGTTAGTTTACCTTAACCATTTTTGAGCCAACTACCCATTTAAAAACATGATAAATACTAAGGGGCTACTCTCTGAAAAAATACACATGCACACCAAAATATATCAACAATTTCATAAGCTTCAAGGATCTGCCAGGGACTCAAACTATCTTGGAGAGTCTAATTTGTTTGCACAACTAGGTTCTGATTTGCATCAGCTTGTTGGAAGCAGCTGGATGTGGAGGTTGGGAGGGGGTGTGGACAGAAAGGAACATAGCTGGAACCAGGGTGTTGGTTTTAAATTTCTCCACTCAACATTATTCATGCTCTTGTCTAGAGCAATGAATGTTATTTCTGGTGCCAGTCATGAATTATTTGCTACCATTCCACAATATTATATATGTAGAAATTGGAAGGCAGCTCTTAATAACTTGGGATAATTCTTGGAATACAGAAAGCACTCAAAAATGTTGGCTGGTTTTAGGCAAAGAAAAGACTGTCAAAGAGCTGTCAAATGTAGCCAACCTGGGAGGGACCATCAGGAACCAGGAAAAGCCGACTAACATACTCTGGGTCTTGTGTGCTTACAGAGCCCTTGACAATTTCTACATGGTTCATCAGCATTGAGAGTGCCTTAATGGATCACCTCTCACTATCTACCCCAAGACTAGTCAGATGGTTTCCAAGATGGTTCTCCACTAAAGGCTTGGGATGCACCACTGGATAATCCCTTTTTCAGAGCACTGTCTCAGGCACTCACTTATTTCTCACAACAACCTGTGGGGCAGTCCCCATGATACAAATGCTCAGAGAGGTTAAGTGATAATAGTAATACTAAGAGCAGTAGTAGCTAATATTTATTGAGCACTCATTACGTTTCAACCTCTTGCTATTCTTTTTTTAAATTTATTTAATTTACTTTTTTATTCAGCAGGTTCTTATTAGTCATCCATTTTATACACGTCAGTGTATACATGTCAAACCCAATCGCCCAATTCATCACACCACCACCCCCACCCCCCGCTGCTTTCCCCTCCTTGGTGTCCATACATTTGTTCTCTACATCTGTGTCTCAATTTCTGCCCTGCAAACCAGTTCATCTATACCATTTTTCTGGGTTCCACATATATGTGTTAATATGAGATATTTGTTTTTCTCTTTCTGACTTACTTCACTCTGTATGACAGTCTCTAGATTCATCCACGTCTCTACAAATGACCCAATTTCGTTCCTCTTTATGGCTGAGTAATATTCCATTGTATATATGTATCACATCTTCTTTATCCATTCGTCTGTCGATGGGCATTTAGGTTGCTTCCATGACCTGGCTATTGTAAATAGTGCTGCAATGAACATTGGGGTGCATGTGTCTTTTTGAATTCTGGTTTTCTCTGGGTATATGCCCAGTAGTGGGATTGCTGGGTCATATGGTAATTCTATTTTTAGTTTTTTAAGGAACCTCCATACTGTTCTCCATAGTGGCTGTATCAATTTACATTCCCACCAGCAGTGCAAGAGGGTTCTGTTTTCTCCACACCCTCTCCAGAATTTGCTGTTTGTAGATTTTCTGATGATTCCCATTCTAACTGGTGTGAGGTGATACCTCACTGTAGTTTTCATCTGCATTTCTCTAGTGATTAGTGATGTTGAGCAGCTTTTCATGTGCTTCTTGGCCATCTGTATGTCCACTTTGGAGAAATGTCTATTTAGGTCTTCTGCCCATTTTTTGACTGGTCTGTTTGTTTTTTTAATATTGAGCTGCATGAGCTGTTTATATATTTTGGAGATTAATCCTTTGTCCGTTGATTCGTTTGCAAATATATTTTCCCATTCTGAGGGTTGTCTTTTCATCTTGTTTGTGGTCTCTTTTGCTTTGCAAAAGCTTTTAAGTTTCATTAGGTCCAATTTGTTTATTTTTGTTTTTATTTCCATTACTCTAGGAGGTGGATCAAAAAGATCTTGCTGTGATTTATGTCAAAGATTGTTCTTCCTATGTTTTCCTCTGAGTTTTATGGTGTCTGGTTTTACATTCAGGTCTCTAATCCATCTTGAGCTTATTTTTGAGTATAGCGTTAGGGAGTGTTCTAACTTCATTCTTTTACATGTAGCTGTCCAGTTTTCCCAGCACTACTTACTGAAGAGACTGTCTTATCTCCATTGTATATCCTTGCCTCCTTTGTCGTAGATTAGGTGACCATAGGTGCGTGCATTTATCTCTGGGCTTTCTATCCTGTTCCATTGATCTATTTTTCTGTTTTTGTGCCAGTACCATATTGTCTTGATTACTGTAGCTTTGTAGTGTCATCTGAAGCCAGGGAGTCTGATTCCTCCAGTTCCATTTTCTTCCCTCAAGACTGCTTTGGCTATACGGGGTCTTTTGTGTCTCCATACAAATTTTAAGATTTTTTATTCTAGTTCTATGAAAAATGCCATTGGTAATTTGATAGGGATTGCACTGAATCTGTAGATTGCTTTGGGTAGTATAGTCATTTTCACAATACTGATTCTTCCAATCCAAGAACATGGGTATATCTCTCCATCTGTTGGTATCATCTTTAATTTCTTTCAACACTGTCTTAATAGTTTTCTGCAGACAGGTCTTTTGTCTGCCTAGATAAGTTTATTCCTAGGTATTTTATTCTTTTTGTTGCAATGGTAAATGGGAGTGTTTCCTTAATTTCTCTTTCAGATTTTTCATCATTAGTGTATAGGAATGCAAGAGATTTCTGTGCATTAATTTTGTATCCTGCAACTTTACCAAATTCATTGATTAGCTCTAGTAGTTTTCTGGTGGCATCTTTAGGATTCTCTATGTATAGTATCATGTCATCTGCAAACAGTGACAGTTTTACTTCTTCTTTTCCAATTTGTGTTCCTTTTATTTCTTTTTCTTCTCTGATTGCCATGGCTAGGACTTCCAAAACTATGTTGAATAATAGTGGCGAGAGTGGACATCCTTCTCTTTTTCCTGATCTTAGAGGAAATGCTTTCAGTTTTTCACCATTGAGAATGATGTTTGCTGTGGGTTTGTCATATATGGCCTTTATTATGTTGAGGTAGGTTCCCTCTATGCCCACTTTCTGGAGAGTTTTTATCATAAATCAGTGTTGAATATTGTCAAAAGCTTTTTCTGCATCTATTGAGAAGATCATATGGTTTTTCTTCTTCAATTTGTTATTATGGTGTATCACATTGATTGATTTGCGTATATTGAAGAATCCTTGCATCCCTGGGATAAATCCCACTTGATCGTGGTGTATGATCCTTTTAATGTGTTGTTGGATTCTGTTTGCTAGTATTTTGTTGAGGATTTTTGCATCTATATTCATCAGTGATATTGGTCTGTAATTTTCTTTTTTTGTAGTATCTTTGTCTGGTTTTGTTATCTGGGTGATGGTGGCCTCATAGAATGAGTTTGGGAGTGTTCCTTCCTCTGCAACTTTTTGGAAGAGTTTGAGAAGGATGGGTGTTAGCTCTTCTCTAAATGTTTGATAGAATTCACCTGTGAAGCAATCTGGTCCCGGACTTTTGTTTGTTGGAAGATTTTTAATCACAGTTTCAATTTTATTACTTGTGATTGGTCTGTTCATATTTTCTATTTCTTCTTGGTTCAGTCTTGGAAGGTTATACCTTCCAAAGAATTTGTCCATTTCTTCCAGGTTGTCCATTTTATTGGCATAGGGTTGCTTGTAGTAGTCTCTTAGGATGCCTTGTATTTCTGCAGTGTCTGTTTTAACTTCTCCTTTTTCATTTCTAATTTTATTGATTTGAGTCCTCTCCCTCTTTTTCTTGATCAGTCTGGCTAATGGTTTATCAATTTTGTTTATCTTCTCAAAGAACCAGCTTTTAGTTTTATTGATCTTTGCTATTGTTTTCTTTGTTTCTATTTCAGTTATTTCCGCTCTGCTCTTTATGATTTCTTTCCTTCTGCTACCTTTGGGCTTTGTTTGTTCTTCTTTATCTAGTTCCTTTTGGTGTAAGGTTAGATTGTTTATTTGAGATTTTTCTTGTTTCTTGAGGTAGGCTTGTATAGCTATAAACTTCCCTCTTAGAACTGCTTTTGCTGCATCCCATAGGTTTTGGATCGTTGTGTTTTCATTATCATTTGTCTCTGGGTATTTTTTTATTTCCTCTTTGATTTTTTTCAGTGATCTCTTGGTTATTTAGTAACGTATTGTTTAGCCTCCATGTGTTTGTGTTTTTTACATGTAACTGATTTCTAATCTCATAGCGTTGTGGTCAGAAAAGATGCTTGGTATGATTTCAATTTTCTTAAATTTAATGAGGCTTGATTTGTGACCCAAGATATGATCTATCCTGGAGAATGTTCCATGCACACTTGAGAAGAAAGTGTAATCTTCTGTTTTTGGATGGAATGTCCTATAAATATCAATTAAATCTATCTGGTCTATTGTGTCATTTAAAGCTTGTGTTTCCTTATTAATTTTCTGTTTGGATGATCTGTCCATTGGTGTAAGTGAGGTGTTAAAGTCCCCCAGTATTATTGTGTTACTGTTGATTTCCTCTTTTATAGCTGTTAGCAGTTGCCTTATGTATTGAGGTGCTCCTATGTTGGGTGCATATATATTTATAATTGTTATATCTTCTTCTGGGATTGATTCCTTGATCATTATGTAGTGTCTTTCCTTGTCTGTTGTAACATTCTTTATTTTAAAGTCTATTTTATCTGATATGAGTATTGCTACTCCAGCTTTCTTTTGATTTCCATTTACATGGAATATCTTTTTCCATCCCCTCACTTTCAGTCTGAATGTGTCCCTAGGTCTGAAGTGGGTATCTTGTAGACAGCATATATATGGGTCCTGTTTTTGTATCCATTCAGCAAGCCTGTGTCTTTTGGTTGGAGCATTAATCCATTCACGTTTATGGTAATTATCGATATGTATGTTCCTATTACTATTTTCTTAGTTATTTTGGGTTTGTTTTTGTAGGTCCTTTTCTTCTTTTGTGTTTCTCACTTAGAGAAGTTCCTTTAGCATTTGTTGTAGAGCTGGCTTGGTGGTGTTGAATTCTCTTAGCTTTTGCTTGTCTGTAAAGCTTTTGATTTCTCCGTTGAATCTGAATGATATCTTTGCCAGGTAGAGTAATTTTGTTTGTAGGTTCTTCCCTTTCATCACTTTAAGTATATCATGCCACTCCCTTCTGGACTGTAGAGTTTCTGCTGAGAAATCAGCTGTTAACCTTATGGGAGTTCCCTTGTATATTATTTGTCATTTTTCCCTTGCTGCTTTCAATAATTTTTCTTTTTCTTTAATTTTTGCCAATTTGATTACTATGTGTCTCAGCATGTTTCTCCTTGGGTTTATCCTATATGGGACTCTCTGCACTTCCTGGACTTGGGTGGCTATTTCCTTTCCCATGTTAGGGAAGTTTTTGACTATAATCTCTATAATATTTTCTCTGGTCCTTTCTCTCTCTCTTCTCCTTCTGGGACCCCTATAATGCGAATGTTGTTGCGTTTAATGTTGTCCCAGAGGTCTCTTAGGCTGTCTTCATTTCTTTTCATTCTTTTTTCTGTATTCTGTTCCGCAGCAGTGAATTCCACCATTCTGTCTTCCAGGTCACGTATCCGTTCTTCTGCCTCAGTTATTCTGCTATTGATTCCTTCTAGTGTATTTTTCATTTCAGTTATTGTGTTGTTCATCTCTGTTTGTTTGTTCTTTAATTCTTCTAGATCTTTGTTTAACATTTCTTGCATCTTCTCTACCTTTGCCTCCATTCTTTTTCCGAGGTCCTGGATCATCCTCATTATCATTATTCTGAGTTCTTTTTCTGGAAGGTTTCCTATATCCACTTCATTTAGTTTCTTTTCTGGGGTTTTATCTTGTTCCTTCCTCTGGTACATAGCCCTCTGACTTTTCATCTTGTCTATCTTTCTGTGAATGTGGTTTTTGTTCCACAGGCTGCAGGATTGTAGTTCTTCTTGCTTCTGCTGTCTGCTCTCTGGTGGATGAGGTTATCTAAGAGGCTTGTGCAAGTTTCCTGATGGGTGGGACTGGTGGTGGGTAGAGCTGGCTGTTGCTTTGGTGGGCAGAGCTCAGTAAAACTTTAATCCACTTGTCTGCTGGTGGGTGGGGCTGGGTTCCCTCCCTGTTGGTTGTTTGGCCTGAGGCGACCCAACACTGGAGCCTACCTGGGCTCTTTGGTGGGCCTAATGGCAGACTCTGGGATGGCTCACGCCAAGGAGTACTTCCCAGAACTTCTGCTGCCAGTTTCCTTGTCCTCATGGTGAGACACAGCCACCTCCTGCCTCTGCAGAAGACCCTCCAGCAGTAGCAGGTAGGTCTGGTTCAGTCTCCTATGGGGTCACTGCTCCTTCCCCTGGGCCCTGATGTGCACACTACTTTGTGTGTGCCCTCCAAGAGTGGAGTCTCTTGTTCCCCCTGTCCTGTCGAAGTCGTGCAATCAAATCCCACTACCCTTCAAAGTCTGACTCTCTAGGAATTCCTCCTCCCGTTGCCGGACCCCCCAGATCGGGAAGCCTGACGTGGGGCTCAGAACCTTCACTCCAGTGGGTGGACTTCTGTGGTATAAGTGTTCTCCAGTTGGTGAGTCACCCACTCAGCAGTTATGGGATTTGATTTTATTGTGTTTGCGCCCCTCCTACCATCTCACTGTGGCTTCTCCTGTGTCTTTGGATGTGGGGTATCTTTTTTGGTGAGTTCCAGTGTCTTCCTGTCGATTATTGTTCAGCAGTTAGTTGTGATTCTGGTGTTCTTGCAAGAGGGAGTGAGAGCACGTCTTTTTACTCTGCCATTTTGAACCAATCTCCCTTGCTATTATTCTGTATATGTAAACTCATGTAATCCTCACAGCACCTCTAATGATGTAGGTACTGGTACCCCCATTTCATAGATGAAGGGACTATGGTGCAGAGAAATTGTGACCTGCACCGGTTGGAGGTGACTCAGTTAGTAAATAGCAGAGTTAGTATTAGGACATGGATTTATCCCTACAGAGCCCAGTTTGTCAAATACTATGCTATTTATATAAAGCACAATAATATCCTACATAAAATCAACAACTCTTTTATACTGAGGCTCTTGTCCAGGAGGTTTTTGTAAAGAGGATGCTTTGTTCTTGCATTTAGTACATATGCATCTTTATAACCTGAAGTCCACAGAACCTTTTTACATCCTGTACTCATGCTAGAGAATCCCAGAGAGGAAAAGGATGTTTATTCGTCACCAGATATTGTAGCTCTGAGGCACAAGAATTCTGGGAGAACAGGCCAAAACTGAACATGAAGGAAGGGTTTGCTGTAGACACAGAGGTCCCTGAGGCTGTGATTTATTTGACATTTGTGAAGTGAAATTCAACAGGTTGTTTACGGCTGATTTGAAGCCCATGTCATACCATGTTTTATGGTTCCAAATGAACAAAGTAGAGAAAAGTTCCCCAAAGTAAACTGAACAGGTGTTTTGGGGGCTACAGGACATTTCAGTTATATGGTGAAGAATCTCCATTTGATGGTAAATCATTAAGTTTCCTCAGGTCATGGGTTGGAGTGTGCTTTAGTGGTTTCTAAAAGAAACCTAGAATGCCTTTCCTTTCCCCAAATATCCTTTTTGTAAAAATGTCCTTGACACTGAGGGCTTTGACTAATTCAGAAATTGCTCCTGTCAGCGCTGCCAGAGGAGCCGTGGCAAATGTGAGCAGAGGCCTGGATTGGCAGAGGCTGGTGGGTCTTCAGGCTCAAATACAGCCAGATAGACAGAATATTGGTTTTCTGATGGTAATAATGATGGCACACAAATTTATGTTTTGGAAACTGTTAGTTCTCACTTCTTGAGAAGGTCATGGCCCTGGAGACACAGGGTAACTTGGAAGCTTTTGACAAGAAAATCTCTTGATATCCTAATTTATTAACCTATTGAGCTTGGGCTTGCCAAAGGGAACCTCCAAGTTCACCCCAATTCTCTAAATCCTGAACGGTTCTAGAGACAAGTCTAACTGTACACTAGTCTGAACTAAGATCAGCAAAGGCAGGATGTGAACAACGTGTACATTCAAAGTCTTGTAATACATGCTTCCATATTAATTTTTTTAAAGTGGGTGCACATCAGTTATCTGGGTTTAAAACTCTGAACCACTGTGACTTCAGGCATGTAGTACAGTTCCCTGCACATGGTATGAACTCAAGAAATATTTGTAGAAAAGATGCTGTTGAATGATTTATCATCTGGTCCTAATGAAATTCTGAAATAAAAGTTTCATAGATAATTTTTTTGGTTAACATTTATCAGTTGTGTGCTTTGGAGATCCAGCAAACCTGCCATTCAGACCCTATTGAAAATGTAATATCTACTATCCATTAATTCATTCTAAAATATTTAATATGTATCTATAACATTCTGGGCACAATGAATCACCATTTAATTCAACTGTTATGAAACGCTGGAGAAAAGTAAGTAATGAATAGGGTTTCATGCCTTTATTTGTATTTTATTCAAATACATCTTATGTTTCTAAGTGGTGCTAAAAAGTTGAAGTTGGATATGCTAAGACACGGCTAATTTTAAAAGTCTAATTTAAATTCCCATTTAAAGTGAATTAGCACTAAAGACTTAGCAATGCTACAAGTGGGTTGTTTTGTATTAGTCTTTAGATTGTGTGCTTCATGCAGGATCTCAATCCTGGGGTCCTTTCCAGGTATCTCTATCTTTTGAAGATACTCTGAAGCAGTCTGGATTTAGGTAGGGTGACCATACACTTTACTATCTCAACTGGGGCAACTTTGAGCGTGATAATTACACCAGTGCAATAAGTATAAATGGGATTCTCTCAGGCAAATAGGGTCGTATATTCATCCTAGGAAAGGACATGGGTTGAAAGATCGGGAGTTGATACACACCGGCTGCCTTATCAAGTGCATGTCACGTCCCCTTTCTGGGTTTCAGTTTATTTGAATGAAAAGTAAAACGGTTGTACTAAAACCAACGCTACTGTTTCCTTCAAACTCCGTCACTTTATGCTTACAAACAGCCTCAAAGGAAAGAGTCTCATCATGTTTTTGAAACAGCTTCAAACTGAGAGACAGCTGGACAGACAAACACATAAAACCCTCGTCCTCTCCCCTTTTAAAAACCACACTGTTACAAAAGCTTACATGATATTTTAAATAAATCAACACTTGCTTACTTTAGGGTTGGTAAACATTTCATCTTCAATACCTGAAGCATTGTGTTGAGAAGGATTCTGAGGTCACATCTGCGCTCAGCAGGAAAAAAACCAAAACAAACAAATAAACAAAGACCCCTGATCGATTAGTGATGGTTTCTGGGGCCACGGGAACAGAAGAGAGAGGCAGGGAGGGTGGGAAGGGTTAGGGGCTATGTGTGTGTGCCAGTCCTCTGCCATAACTGGCTTAAGGTCTCTGGTGCTAAAATATAAAACAAACAACAAAAATCTCATATGTAGGGTAAAACTGCTCCATATTGATATCTAACATTGTATTAGTCTCACCCAGAGATTTTTTCTCCTCTTCTTTGTTCTCAGCGTCCTTTCATGAACACTCAAGTAGCAGAGTAGAAGTGATGGTCCTCAACCCTGGCTGCATGTTAGAATCACATAGGAACTCTGGGGATGGGGCCCAAGCTTTATTGGTTTTAACACCCTCCACAACCAGGGGGTTTTACTGTGCAGCCAGGATGAAGAACCACTGGCACAGGGGCTGGAACGGGAGATGGGAGTCAGGACACCCATCTCTCTTGTTCTTTATTAAGGCTGTGTGACCTTGGATATATTACTTAGATTATCTTAGTTTGTAAAATGAATTTGGACTCAGGCATTCTCTAGCTTTAACTTTCTGTAACTAAAGCATGAGGAGGTGAAGAATATCATGGTGTGTTAACTCAGACACTGCAGATGTCCTTCTCTTTGTAAATTCAAGGAAAGCTGACTTTGTTGTCAAAAAGATAAATCTTACAGGAAATGATAGGGAAACAAATACACATCACTCTTCCATGCATGAGCAATCATAATTTCTGGAAAGAAGCAGCTAAGTTATGTAATATTGTGGATAGAATCCTTTGTCTAAGCTGTTCTTGCAAATGCTTTCTTTTAAACGCTAAAGATCCATGGACATAATTTACTACTTTCAACACATATTTTAATTGCTTGCACCTCTGACTTTAGCAGATTTCTCGGCATTCCCACGATTTAGTAATTTGACATCTTACCTGAGTGACAGCAATATTTGTCCCATCGGTGACTTCCACACTCATATTATAGATGGACCTCTGCTCTGCGTCCAAAGGTTTTGCAATGACAATGGTCCCAACGCCCTTCTCTGCATCAAAAGAGCTGTCAAAATTGCCCCCTGACGAGTTCACAAAAACAACATGAAATTAGCATATCCGAAAAGTTATTACACATATTGAAGCATACAGCTTTAAAGGGAGATCTTATATAGAAACGTTTTTTGACAGGCATCCCTATGGCTCAATTTTGTACATCTTAAATGGGACCCTTTTTGTTTTTTAACTTAACTCATATTTCAAAACACAGCCTCTACAATGCATAACAAATGTCACAAAAAAGAATGTATTGCAAAAATCCCCTCAGCACTAATGTTATAGCAGTGAAGCATAAACTGACCCCATAAAATATTTAGAAAGCTAAAGTCCCTTCAACCCCTTGTGGCTTCTGGGCTAGGAATTTGTAGATCCTCTGCTTTTCCAAAGTATTGATAGATTAAATTCTAGGTAAACAAACAGTCCAATTATTATTAACAAAAATGAGTAGACACTCTGAAATCCATTCCAGGATTGATGGTAAACATGTGGTTGGTAGAGTTCAGATTCCCTCAATTAGATGTCAGAAATAAAGTTATAAATACTAGAAAATAAGAAAAAGCAATAAAATTGAATTTCATATTAAAAATTCTCTCTCTGTAAGTTGGGATATTTATAGAAATATATTTTTGCCATCTTGACAGTGTGAATTATCTTTCTCCCCCCAAAATAGAAAGTTTATGGGAGATTTACAAAATGAAATCTGGAAAGAAGAAGATGAAAACATCAGCTATGGAACATCAAGTGATAAAATAATCAATAGAAAAGTTTATAAAACTTTACTTTTCTCCCCCTGGACTAGGTGTAATCCATAATCTGTGACTAATGTGCCTAAGACAGCATAGCCTTTGTCGAAATTACTGTAGGTGTTTCCATCTCTGTGAACCAAAGTGTAGTTTATGATCTTTTTCAAAATGAAAGATTTTTTTTTTAAGGGGAGAGAAGATATTGGTATAAGTGCTGGAACGATTTTAATTAAGTATCAGTATATGTTCACAAGCTCTATTTACTTTAGCCTGAAATTTCATCATGTCCACAAATTTTGTTCTTGGACAGTAATTTTATTTAACTACAGTACATAGGGCAATGCATTTACTGAATTTCATATTTTAGAAAAGAAATCTTGGCTTCTCTTTTTTGCATTTAATTTTGATGATCAGTCAACAATATTATATACAATTTCTATGATATTAGAATTAGAAATGGGCAGATGAGTTAAAGGAAAAGAGAATTTTACCTGACTTGCTAGAATCTGATGTATAATGACATGAAATAAATAATACAGTGTACTTAAAAAAAACCTGGTCATACATATGACCAGGTTTTTCAGATACTTATTGAGTGTAGCTGTCATATATACTTGAGATTATTTAATTGCTAGAGAGAACATAATTGCCCTTGACATTTAATTAAAGTTATGGAGATATGGGTATACCAGAGAATTGCTTGGAGATGATATATTTTTCAAAAATTTCATCTCAAAAACAGACTCATCTTCCACTTAATATCTTTAATTGATTTACTGAGAAATACTAAATGTTAACTCCAAAAAATGTCTTTTGAAGAACAGGATAAAGAGAAAGGGGAGGAAATCTAGGCTGAAAGGGAAGTAAGCCTTAGGTCACCATGCCTATTCCAAAGGGAATGTTTCATGTTGATAACCACATGAAATGAAATGTACGACTGATTCAAGTGTCTTGAATAACTGTCCTAATGAGCAAAGAAAAATCATTTGCTATCAAGTGGTATATTATGAAAAAAAAAAACTCTGCCATGGAAACTTTCAAAGAAAAGACATAAAATTGCCTCAGACTGTGTAGAAGGAAAGATGGGAAAGCAACTTCTCAAGCCATTTCTAGTGGGTATTAAATCATATTTTAAATCACATTTAAAATCATCTTTAGAATGTCTTCCTAACCAAGATTTTTACTTTCTTAAATTTGAGTACTATGATTTTTGGCGGGGGTGGGGTGGGGTGGAGGATGGTCAATTATTTTGGAAGGTGAAAATTTGTAGGTCAAAGTAAAATAGAAACTACACGAACTATAAGCCTTTGATTTAGCTTCAGTTTAAAGACAAATAAAAATGAAATTTAGAGAACATACAAGCAAAGATTTCCAGTTTCAGTTACTGTTTCAATGGGGCAATTCTATTTCCTCTCCCTCATTGCCCTAGGCTCACATTTTCCTCGGGGCCCTCCCTATACAGAAATATATCAGCGTTTCATGTGCTTAGTGGCATAAAATTTACATATTTTACATATGGCATATAGATTGTGCACTTTCTTATTAGTCATTTTTTGTATCAAAAAACATTTTTGGCTACTTTTATGGTGTTTTTTTAAATTTTTATTTTATTTTGGAGTATAGTTGATTAACAATGTTGTGTTAGTTTCAGGTGTATAGCAAAGTGATTCAGTTATACATATACATGTATCTATTCTTTTTCAAATTCTTATCCCATTTAGGTTATTAGAGAATACTGGGCAGAGCACAGGGAACTCTCCTCAATATGGTAGTGATTTTTTACAGTTTTCTCTCCTCCTGCATGTGTGTTTATGTGTGTGTGTGTGTGTACCTCTCCCATTCACCTTTATTGTTTCAAATACTCTAGACCAGAAAAGTTGAAAGGAGCAGGGGAGATAGACAAAGAGAAAGCAGATCAAGGTGAGCTTGACAAAGAAAGCCTGTGAGTGTCTTTCCATCCATCAGTAAGGCTAGCAGCTTCTGATACTCACTTCTAGGGCTTTAGCTCTTAGTTAAACCCAGATTTCATGTAAAACCAGGTTCCCCAAATCTTCCCTGAGTTTTAACATGAATTTCTGACAAGGGATACAGAATCTAGACCAGCAGTTCACCATCAATCCTCCCGCAATTTCATAACCTACCACTTAAGCCTCCCATTTCATGAACGACTCCGTCTCTCTCCCCCAGGCCTCATTTCTCAGGCTCCCTTTTAGCCTGAAAGGTGATTTCATTTTGTAGGAACCCATGTCCAATTCATCTGGGGTGAGAATATTAAATGGAAGGAGTCTGCTTTCACTAGCAGCATTCTGTTTAAAGAAGATGTGCTTCCTCAGAGCCAGTAACAACATGCAAAGCCAGAATGTGCTGGGGCAGCAGCGCTGGGCTAAACAAAGGGTGGGGAGGAGGGAGGACACTGCCGAGCTGGTCTGATTTCAACAAAGTGGGGAATTAAGAGAAGTCACAGCCTGAGCGTTGCTGCAGGGGTGTGAGGCAGAGATGGTTAAAAGCGAGGTTGTGAACAGCCCACATAACAGAGAATTCACGTCAGGGACATTTCTCTTTGACCATTTTCGGTCAAGACGGGTGTTAAGGAGTAAACAAAGAGCACGAGAGGCGTGTTGGATTTCTATTGGATTCTAAAGTTAAACATTGCAAGTCGGAGTGTCCCAGAAAGCTTTAAAAATGGGACAGGAATGAAAATACTTTGAGCCAGCAGCTACTGCTGGAATGTACCAGGCAGCAGGGTGTTGGGCCATGATTTAGTTAAGCTTTTCTTTAAAGAATCACCATCTCTCCATAATGAGATCCAATGCTGACTATCTCACAGCTTTCCCTCTAGAGAAGCTTCTGGGCCCCTCCCCTAGCTATGATTCCAATCCACTCTACGTGCGATGGTAAAAATACCAACCAAAATCTAGTAGTCACCAAGGGAGACGAGCTATGGGAGAAGCTTCCAAAACACTGAGCCGCTGCATCTCAATGAATTAAGGGAGTTGTTCGCAAGCTGCTCATTCAAGTTCAGCATGTACACCTAACTTAAGGAAAAATGCTAAACACCATTTCTAAGGTTTGATCATGAATAATTTTCTGCCTTGGAATGAAGCAAGCACAGTACGGGGCTAAAACGGATATTTACACGGAAGGCAGGAGATGCAGGTTGGAGGTGGGAAACAGTGGTAGGAAGGAAAATCCTGTCTAGAATCTGGTTTAAAATTCATTTTCTTACAAATGATAATAGCCGAAGCTGTTTTAGGCTTTTTATTATTTTCCTAAAGTCTCTTCAGGTGTGTTCCTATGGACCACATTGTTGCTATGGAGAAAAGAGAGGCATGTTTGGGATCCAATTAGAAGAAATGATGTCAACTGATGACTCTGAGCAAGCGTCATCCTGATGGAGGAAGAGCTGTATTAAAAATGGGACACAGGCTTCCCTGGTGGCGCAGCGGTTGCGAATCTGCCTGCTAATGCAGGGGACACGGGTTCGAGCCCTGGTCTGGGAAGATCCCACATGCCACGGAGCAACTAGGCCCGTGAGCCACAACTACTGAGCCTGTGCGTCTGGAGCCTGTGCTCCGCAACAAGAGAGGCCGCGATAGTGAGAGGCCTGCGCACTGCGATGAAGAGTGGCCCCCGCTTGCCGCAACTAGAGAAAGCCCTAGCACAGAAATGAAGAACCAACATAACAATCAATCAATCAATCAATAAATCTTTAAAAAAAAAAAATGGGACACAGACATAGCTTCTCTTGGGAGGGGTGGGGGAGAGTTTTGCGATAAAGAAATCTGGCCATGAGGTTAGAGAAGACCCAGAGAGATGAAGTGCTAGTCAGGGTGCCATCAAAGACTTTAACTTGCCTATTTGACGGAACCCTATTAAGAGATGACTCCATTAGGGATAAGGTTCTAGAAGGACAGGTATAAGCTTATGAGACAGAAGCAGTCAAGAACCCAAACTCTGCAGGAACCTATGACAAACTAAGGGCCCAGGCAGTCCTTCTGTATCCACAACACAGAAATGTATTTCTGCTAGAGCTGGACCCATGTGTTACCTTGTACCATCAGAGGATTATTTTCAAAGAACAGCCTTTCTGTTCTCTACATATTGGGTGAGGCAAATAAACAGAGACATTGTAAGTGCTTACTGTCTACAAGGAAAACAGTTTTTCTAGTCTAAGTCAGGGGAAAAGCTAGAAAAGTGGGTGGTAGCATCCCCCAGCAAACTGGAGGTAAAGAGGAATTGTTTGAAGTGTGTAATAACGGTGATCTTTACAATACAAATATTTGCCCGTGGGATAAGGATACAGGGACCAGATTGCATGCACATTAGAGAGTATGTAAATCAAGATGCTGCTGAGTTGAAATCATAGTTTCCTGAGAAGTGTGAAGATATGTGATAAAGCCACAAAGGATTGTGAGTTAGTTTTGCTCCCTTCATTTTCTTTCCCTTTTAACACAGGGAAGGAACATGCTGTGCATTGGGCTGTTTAACCACAGAACAGCTGAACTTTATAATGTTTCCTTTTAATTATAGCTTTCTTAACTCGGTTACAAGTGGGCTTCTGTTTCTGGAAGCTGAGGAGAGTCCAGCTCCGTAACATTGTAAGCAGTGGTCTCTTTGGAGGCACAAGAAAGTATCTGGCAGGTCCTTGTTGGCGGGGTCCGGACTTGGGAACGAAATCTTGCTCTTGACATGGTTTTTGTGAATTCATATCACGGTGGGAGGAAAAGAAATGCAGTTAAACAAGATTCGGGCAGGTTTCGAAATATGGAAATGAGGAGACAATACTCTCAGGGGAAAAGGCACGCTGGAACACTAGTTCTGCTGATTTAATGAGAATTCATTAGTTATAGCATTTGTAAGCTGTAACTGTTAGGCCGGGAGGTGGTATTGTCTGTAACCGTTAAGTGTCTGTATAGGTGTCTATCCAGCTATAGTACACTGCTATGTTTCTTAAGTACTGAGAAGCACTTTCCCTCTCTCTCCTCTATGTTAGCCTGGCCAGGGAAGATGTTTAGGTAAGGAGGAAGGGAAGGGACAGAGGAGAGTTTCAGTGGCCAAGGATAAACAAGCAAGAAAGCTTGAAAGTAAGAATGAAACATCTGAATATGATAAAGGAAACAACAGGTTTTTAGAGAAGGGGAAAGGTGTTGTCAGCAGGTTGGAAAAAATATGACTCTCTGAGATCAGAAAGGATTTTCAGAAGGGGGATTTGGTGGAAGGAGGACCATATCCATTCTGAGTGCAGCCAGCACCTGGGGAGAAGTTTGTAGTTTTGCCGTGAAATAAACAGTTGACATTTCAATATGTTGGCTGGATGCGGGGATGGAAATAAAATCATGTTCTGTTTGAGCATCTGGTCCAGTAAGTTCAACTTGCAGGAGGAGCTTGACTAGATGTTACGAGATATACAGTGAAATCTGAGATGGAAGTATCTAGACTAGAGGAACAACCCGGTAGGTCTTCATTAAGAGAAGCACTTGTGTACTAAAACTGAGAGGATTCTATAAAAAGAGTATAGATTTAGGAATAAAGATGGAGAAACATAAAAACGGATGCCATGTCTTTCATCATGGTTCCTGGATACGGATTTGAAGCAGCCTAAAGGGACTTCCTTCCAGTGAGGACTCTCATCTGTCAACTGACCGTCTCTTCTTGGACCAGTCCTCGTTTGGTCAAAGGTGCTGTGTTGCTCAGGCTGGGAATACAGTGGAAGGTCACACTGACTCCGCATGGGTCTCAGGAGGCATCAGTAGTGTTAACACATGGGCTGCCTGCGGCATCTCCATCGGTCACCATTGTTTATTCCACTCCCCGTGGATGGACATCAAAAGAAGCATTGGCAGGAGGAAGGAATCAGGAGGCAAAGACCTTGACCTTAAGGGTTAACACTGAAGCTAGGATAAACACAAATGAAAATGTACACTAGCACTAATAATGCTGGCATGGAATTCGTGCAAGTAAGGTTACATAGAGCACCACTAGGCATGCTTACCTATACACACCATACACACACATGCAGGGACGCTGAGGAATTGCAAAAGTGACTGGATAACTGGGGTCAGGTGGTTGGTCAGACTGAGCATCAGCGAAAGCTGTGCTTGCAAGATTTCTGACAAGAAGTGCAAGCGAGGGCATCCTGGGGTGGGTGGGATGTGCTGCACGTCAGGAGGTTGCATGCATGCATCACACAAGGGAGAGAAGCGGTGCTGTCAGGCTGTAGAGGTGCTTGCAAACTGGAGCGTCACGGGAGGAGGGAGATGAACTGGTGGCTGATGGCAGAGGGCAACTCCTCTCACATCTCGGGACAGCACGGCAGGAGCCCTGCAGCCTGCTGGCTTTCCACTGTACTCTTCCTCGAGTTATTTAAAAGAAGTCATGATTGCACCGGGGACACATTGAGACTGAGATGCATCTTCTGTGACTGACTGAGAGTGGTTCTGAAGAAATCACCAAAGGTGACAGCACAGACAACCAGGCCACGCATAGGTGTGACCCTCTGTTTCACCAAGAAAGAAGACACTGCATTGGATAATAACTTAATGACCTGAAAATGACTGCGAAGATACAGAAGCAGAGACATCTTTCATGAATCAGAAGAGGTTCCATTTCAAATGCGTTAAGTGGAAATGAAGACGGAGTTGAAAGCTTGGAAACGAGGATGGTCATGTACAGGGATGGTATGATTAATGCCCATTAAGTAAAACACAGACGTTCTACTGGCATTCCATAAAATGAAATAGGTAGAAAACAAGCCCTTTCTTTTGGGGAGTTCAGAGGACCCTCTACTGAAGTTTGATTGGGGGCCATGGGGCATTCTTTTTCTGTGCTTCATTGAAACAGATGTGGAATGTTCTAAATGCTTTCCCCAGACCCAGCCATTCCTGGGAAGAGAGGCAGGTTTCCTACCCATACTATCCAAGCAGTGACATGTGGAAGGAAATGATTCCCCCAGACCAGCTCTCTAGATTCGCTGCCTTCCACGGAGAACTGTGGGAAGTCAGCTCCAGCTCGACCCAGTGTCAGATCCAGGGCTGGCGCACACTCTCTCCCCTCGTTTTGTTTCCTGGCCCTCAGCACTTATTTCCTCTCCACTGCCTCTCACCGCCTGGTTGTGGAGGGCAGTGGTGCTGTTTTGCCCTCTCTTTTTGTAGCCTGGCGTGCTTGCTTGCTTTCTTTCAAGGAATTTAAAGGTTGGCTTCCAAGGTCTATCCTGCCTGCATCCATCTGCTGTCTGTATTCGGCTCTCACGGGAAGCTCTCCCTGGCTATATATCTAGGCTGCATTTCCTGCCCTTCCTATTGTGGACAACAGTCAGGGACTCTCCTGGTGGGGCTTTCTGGTCTACGAATGGCACTCCTGCTGCAAAACCGAGGGGGTGGGATCTATTTGAATTTACTTTTCAATTGGAAAAGGCCCAGTTAAACCAACCTACAAAAAGATCAAAACAAAACAACAAAAAGCCCACATACCTCAAAAGCAAAGAAAAAAAATTTTTTAAAGAAATCAGAACAACCCCCCACCCCTGCCCCAAACCCAAACCCATCAAACCTCAAACAAAGGAGTCACTGGATACGAGTGAGTAATGCAATAGCTGTTAGAGGCATGTATGAAATTTGTGGGCTGCACTTCAGCCTGTCACAGGTAGTTATGAAAGATGTAATTTAATTTGCTTAAAAAAAAAAAAAACCCGTAAAAGGCAGATTGGATAGCTGTATTTTAGCAAATGTGTTTGCACTAAGGGTACCTTCTGTTGAACAGTTCTGCCCACAAGCTGTCTGTAGAATATAGAACATCTCTCGAGCATGCTTGCCACCTTGAAGCAGGGCAGTCGGGAGCAGAAAAAAAAAAAAAAAGAACAGAATGCAGAAAAAGGTGAAGAAAAAGAGAGAAATGAAGGACAGCAAGTCCAGTACCATCAATACATTTAGAAATGAGATTAGCCAAGTGTGACAATAGAATTTAAATGACACACAGAAAGACATTAAGATTGCAGTAAATAACGTACTATGGAAAATCCAGCCAGAGAGCACTTTCTGTTCAGCTTAGCTACAGAGTCAGAATGAAAGCACAGGTCAATTATTCATTTTACTGGCTCTTTTGCATTCCAGCACTATACATCTTTTAATCTTAGCGCTAATCGCTGTGTTTTTTGTTTGTTTGTTTTGTTAGTTGCTCTGAACAGTCAATGATTACATTGCCCAGTACTGCTCTGGAGGACTCGAACTTACCAACGATGTCAAACCACAGAGGGGTGTTAGCTGGCTGCACAGACACCACCCCTACAATCTCGGTGACTCTATCGCTTTCCATGACTGTAAAGTTATAAAATGGCTCATCGAAGGTCAACGGTACAGGTGAAGGAGGTGGTTTCTTAATCCATTCAATGTGGAGGCGGGCCGTGGAGGACTTCTGAGGGCGCCCATTGTCCACTGCCTTTATCTACTCACACACGGAGAGAACAGAAAGCTGTCTTAGAGCCCGGATCCTGGTGGAAGTCTCGATCTGTCACTCATATGTTGTTGGGCTGAGAGTCCATCCTCATCACAGGGTCAGCAAGGGGAAGGAGACAGTGGAGATCTGGAGAGAATGGGCTCAGGAATTGGGGAAAACAACTTGGTCACGTGGGGGGCCCACACCACATTTGCCAGAAGGTGATTTGAATCACTGCCAACCTTGCAGATGTGGAAAACTTGAAAAATCTATGGTGCACTTATAAATTTTAGTGTTTTATGGACACGAATGATAGTTACATGAGTAGCAACAGCTAATTTGATTTCTTATACCTCTGGTGGTAGTGTTGGAAAGGGAACAAAGTGCATCACATAGACACATAGAATTGTCACATAGGATTCCAGGAGGATAATGGGAGGGGGTGTGGGAAAGGCATCAGCTTTGCAAAATTCGTCTCAGAGGCCCTTCAGTTACGCTCTGAAGGGGTGAAAGGGACCTCTCTTGGTGGAAACATGGGCTCCTCGAGCCAGTGGGGTAAGGAAGAGGGTGTTAATGACTCTTCTTTATGGTCTAAGGACTGAGAAAAGCATGTTTCCTTGCCCAGATATGCAGGGTTAACAGCTGTGGTGTCCTGGATTTAAATGTGTGTGTTGGGGGTGGGGGGGAATGCAGTTAAGTCCAACAAGCAGACATCAATGACAGAAATTTAAAAATCAAAATAAAAAACGGATTTAAAAATATTACATCAATAAAAATATTTTTAGGTGCATCGCTAATAGTTATAGCCTTTAAAAACAGTGACAACTCATAGCTCCCTAATGCTATGTTCATGGATGATCACTCTGCCCCAGCAAATTCCTGTGAGATGAAGGATGCTTGAAGGTAGATGTCTTAGGTAGGGTTTCCTAGGAGCAGAGTCTGAGATAGGGATTTGCGTACAAATGGTTTCAGGAGGAAGTGTTCCCAGGAGAAAGGGAGTGAAGAAAGCAGGATGGACACGGGATGATGCTAAGCAAGGGTGTGGTCTCAGCTGAAGTCTAACCTCAGCCTGATCCCAAAGGAAGCTCTGAATAATTGTATCAAAGTGTTGGATCCAGCTGCAGGCAAAGAGGTTGGACTTTTATATCTGGTGTCAGTTAGTAGTTACTGGCTGTGGGCTGCTGGGCTGGGGTAGGAGTGTGGAACCTCTTGGGCCAAAAAGTTCAGCCAAGGATGACTCTCTGGAGAAGGGGGCAGCTGTGAGCCCTTAGCAGCCAACACTCACGACAGTTGGGGGATGTCTGCACCAGCCTGATAAAGGGGATCTGGACAGGGTACCAACAGTATCCACTGCAATCCTCCCGGTCCTCAAAGATTCCCATTGGCAAATCTCACACAACTGCAACAGCACATATTACTTGAGAGCTGCTAATGGTAGAAAAAGGGCTATTTTTTATTATTATTATTATTATTTTCTTTTCTCTGCCCACTCTTCTGGATACATTACTGAGCAGGGAAAGGAATCCAAGTCCAGACCATAAGAGTACAAAGATAAATAAACGCACTCAGACTATCCTTTAAAATAATAAAGGATTGCCCATACACAGTGGAGAAGGCTGAAGACTAAGAGAAGGATGGCAGATGGTGCTGCTAACTCTTGACAGCTGTTGAGACCCTGGGAAGTGCCCATCACCTGTGAGGCTGAGCAGTCCCCCTTCGGGCTTAGGCATTAAAAATCTAAAGTGGTTGGGGGTGGGGAGTGCAGGCTGGCACCTTAGATATGGGAGTTTAAGCCTCTATTTGAGATGGTGCCCATGTTTGTTTTTATTTTTAATTTTCTAACAATGAAAAATTTAGTCATTTTTTACTTAAGTTTTTTCGCTTTTTACAGAATGAGCCTAGCTACGATTTGTGTCTCACAATTTATACAGCTAAATTCATGTTCTATCCCATTGTCAACAATTACAAGAGTTGTTTTCTTTGGGATATTTTCAGGACATAATGAGTGGTGGGAAGGTTATGTCACTCTGCTATTCATTCCCCTCCCCTCAGTTTACATCTATGTTCAGTACCTTGAAATGATCTGGGGCCACAGGAAGTGTAATTGAGTAAATGTTGGAGCAGGCTGTGTACTGGGAATGGGGAGTTTGGCTGATAGGACAGAACCAAAGGAAATGGTCTCATTAAGAATAACACTGAAACAGAAAGTAGCCTTCCACTGTTGTGTGGCTGCACTTTTTACCCCAGAGATTTTTTGCTTAAAAAATATACATGACTAAGAAAATAACTTCCTCCCCCGCATTAATGTTATTGAGGTTCATAAAAATCTTACCGTTAGAATGTCATAACTCCCTGCTGTAAATTGCTTTCTGGAAGAAACCATGCCAGTTTTAGGGTCAATGAAGAACTTTCCATCATCATTCCCATCCACGATACTGTAGGAAATCTCTGCGTTGGGGCCCTCATCTCTATCAAATGCAAAAGCCCTATAAATGGGTTCTCCCCTCTTCTTCCGGTCACGTTCTGGCAGCTTGATCTGGTAGACCTTCTCTGGGAACTGGGGCTTGTTGTCATTTTCATCCAAAACCTGAACCACCACCCAAATGGTTGACTGTTTTGGAGAGAAACCACCGTCTGTCACAGTCACCTGAGTTTTGAAAGAAAGCATTTTACAATTAGTAAAGAGAAAACCTTTTTTCGCCACTCTTTCCCCTGCCACCCCATGAAAGGTCTATTCTGTGCCTTAGCATCTCAACTTCTCTTATTCCTGTAGTTCATGTCAAATGCATAACTCTTCATAGTTCATCCATAAAAGCAGGGAAGGTCTTAAATCCAGTAATGGAAATCATTGCTGAAAGGGTAGGAAGGAGGCAAGGCTCTTATTGTGGTATGGAGTGGAGAAGGAGAAGAAATAGGATTGACTTTACGAAATGTGTCAGGTTATATAGCTGTAGTAGACCTAAAATATGCTCCCCTCAACAGACACAAAAAACAATATAACCTTTATTATGTGTTAACCCATGGATATTTCATCTAATTCCTGGGAACTGCTGTCAGCATCCAAATTCTTTCAGTATTCATGTTCCTTTCCTTCTTTTCCATCTTCCTGTAAAATTTGTGATTTTTACATTGTCACCGAACCAAAGGAAAACTCTGATGTATACTTCACAATTTTGATAGCTGGTTGTAAACACCTTTGACAGTTAAAATATGTTTTTAACAGTCACAAAATAATTTTTTTCCTCTTTGGGAAGTGGAGGGGGATGGCCAACCCCTTTCCATATCTGAGATGCTATTCTTATGCATGTCTGTGAAAATTGAGAGAAGAGAGAAAAGAAGAATATGTAGATAAGGAATTTGCATGTCAGATGTAAAATGTCTTTGAGTCTTAGTGTGAATAATCTTCTTCTTGGTCATAGTGATGATAATTATTATCATATTAATAGTTAATATGCAGATGGTGCCATATAAGCACTCTTCCATGTATTACCTCATTCATTTTCCAAAAAAACTCTCCTCAGTAAGTGGAGCAGGTTTGTTTATTTGCATTTTGCAGATGAGAAAACATAGGCTTGAGGTCTCATTGTTATTAAGCCTAAAGTCAGGTATTGAACTTTTGGCAATTCTTGATATTGTGTTCAACCACAAAACCTAGAGGAACCTCTACTCGATCTTTAAATCATTACCTTGAATAAGACACCTTATTACCTCAAAATACATATTTGGAGGCTGGAAGGAACATAAAGATGCACTCAGCATCAACAGGAGAAAAACAACAGTAAATTACAGCCCCTGGTCATCCAGTTTTCCACCTAATGAAGCAACCTGACAGGAAAAATGAGGGGAAAAAAGGCCCAAAATGTGGAAAAACAAATTTATGACTTTTTGCAAAATGGAACTGCAATCTAGTTAGGTTTCTCTTACAAGCGGCTTAGGAGGATGGATTTAATAGACTTCAGATAAATTTTCGTAGGAGTTCTTGCTTTCTTTGAAAAAATCCATCACCCTGATACCAAAACCAGACAAAGATACTACAAAAAAATAAACTTACAGACCAATCTCACTGATGAATATAGATGCAAAAATGCTCAACAAAATACTAGCAAACAGAATCAAACAACACATTAAAGGATCATACACCATGATCAAGTGGGATTTATCCCAGGGATGCAAGGATTCTTCAATATACGCAAATCAATCAATGTGATACACCATATTAACAAATTGAAGAATAAAAACCATATGATCATCTCAATAGATGCAGAAAAAGCTTTGACAAAATTCAACACCCATTTATGATAAAAACTCTCCAGAAAGTGGGTATAAAGGGAACCTACCTCAACATAATAAAGGCCATATATGACAAACTCACAGCAAACATCATTCTCAATGGTGAAAAACTGAAAGCATTTCCTCTAAGATCAGGAACAAGAGAAGGGTGTCCACTCTCGCCACTATTATTCAACAGTTTTGGAAATCCTAGCCATGGCAATCAGAGAAGAAAAAGAAATAAAAGGAACACAAAGTGGAAAAGAAGAAGTAAAACTGTCACTGTTTGCAGACGACGTGACACTATACATACAGAATCCTAAAGATGCCACCAGAAAACTACTAGAGCTAATCAATGAATTTGGTAAAGCCACAGGATACAAAATTAATGCACAGAAATCTCTTGCATTCCTATACACTAATGACGAAAGATCAGAAAAAGAAATTAAGGAAACAATCCCATTCACCACTGCAACAAAAAAGAATAAAATACCTAGGAATAAACCTACCTAAGGAGGTAAAAGACCTGTACTCAGAAAACTATAAGACACTGATAAAAGAAATCAAAGATGACACAAACAGATGGAGAGATATACCGTGTTCTTGGATTGGAAGAATCAATATTGTGAAAATGAGTATACTACCCAAAGCAATCTACAGATTCAGTGCAATCCCTATCAAATTACCAATGGCATTTTTTACAGAATTAGAACAAAAAGTCTTAAAATTTGTATGGAGACACAAAAGACCCTGAATAGCCAAAGCAATCTTGAGGGAAAAGAAACAGAGCTGGAGGAATCAGACTCCCTGACTTCACACTATACTACAAAGCTACAGTAATCAAGACAATATGGTACTGGCACAAAAAACAGAAATATAGATCAATGGAACAGGATAGAAAGCTCAGAGATAAACCCACACACCTATGGTCAACTAATCTATGAGAAAGGAGGCAAGGATACACAGTGGAGAGAAGACAGTCTCTTCAATAAGCAGTGCTGGGAAAACTGGACAGCTACATGTAAAAGAATGAAATTAGAACACTCCCTAACACCATACACAAAAATAAACTCAAAATGGATTAAAGACCTAAATGTAAGGCCAGGCACTATAAAACTCTTAGAGGAAAACATAGGAAGAACATGCTTTGACATAAATCACAGCCAAGATCTTTTTTGACCCACCTCCTATAGTAATGGAAATAAAAACAAAAATAAACAAATGGGACCTAATGAAACTTAAAAGCTTTTGCACAGCAAAGGAAACTATAAACGAGATGTAAAGACAACCTTCAGAATGGGAGAAAATATTTGTAAACAAATCAACGGACAAAGGATTAATCTCCAAAATATATAAAAAGCTCATTCAGCTCAATATTAAAAAACAAACAACCCAATCCAAAAATGGGCAGAAGACCTAAATAGACATTTCTCCAAAGAAGACATACAGATGGCCAAGAGGCACATGTAAAGCTGCTCAACATCACTAATCATTAGAGAAATGCAAATCCAAACTACAATGAGCTATCATCTCACATGGGTTAGAATGGGCATCATCAGAAAATCTACAAACAGCAAATGCTGGAGAGGGTGTGGAGAAAACAGAACCCTCTTGCACTGTTGGTGGGAATGTAAATTAATACAGCCACTATGGAGAACAGTATGGAGGTTCCTTAAAAAACTAAAAATAGAATTACCATATGACCCAGCAATCCCACTACTGGGCATATACCAAGAGAAAACCATAATTCAAAAAGACACATGCACCCCAGTGTTCATTGCAGCACTATTTACAATAGCCAGGTCATGGAAGCAACCTAGGTGTCCATTGACAGACAAATGGATAAAGAAGATGTGGTACATAAATAGAATGGAATATTACTCAACCATAAAAAGGAACGAAATTGGGTCATTTGTAGAGACATGGATGGATCTAGAGACTGTCATACAGAGTGAAGTAAATCAGAAAGAGAAAAACAAATATCATATATTAACACATATATGTGGAATCTAGAAAAATGGTACAGATGAACCGGTTTGCAGGGCAGAAATAGAGACACAGATGTAGAGAACAAATGCGTGGACACCAAGGGGGGAAAGTGTGTGTGTGGGGGGGGATGAATTGGGAGATTGGGATTGACATATGTACACTAATACGTATGAAATAGAAAACTAATAAGAACCTTCTGTGTAAAAAAAAGAAAAATCCATCCAGTTTCCTTCCAAGGTTATTTTCCCAATTGGTTTGTTATGTTTTACAAAAGAAACACGTCAGGCCATTAGGTGCCAAGGCTGGATTTTGACTCTTGAGCTAATTCCTGGACACGGTAAGTTCTGGAGAGGCATGTCTTACTGCTGCTGCTGAACTAAAATGTTATACTCCCAGGTGAGCTGTGTTGACCAAAACATGTTGATTTCTTGGCTGCCCAACTCCTCTGCCCCTCTTTACTGCTTCAACGGCCCCTTTTCCAAATCCAGACAACTCTCGCTGTCTTTACCGTGCACAAAATCACCTCCTCATTGCTTGTCAACAAACTCCCTGCAGTGGGTTCCGATGTGGAGCTCTGGGGCTGCCTCGGGGCCAGGTGGCTGCCAAGGAACAGACAGCCCCTCCTGGCTGCGGTTCACTGATCACTTGAGGATCCTGCTGCTGTAAAGATGTTTCATTTAGGAGTTGACCTGGATTTAAAAACCCAGGTCCTCGAGGTATCTGCTTATAGGCAGGGAAGGGCGGCAGCTGCACAGGCTCATGAAGCAGCCTCCACGCGCGCCATGGGAAGCAGGCACACCTACATCACCGCCTCACCCTGGGTACCAGCTCTCATGCTCCCTCAGGCCACGCGGGCATCCTTCAGGTGCTCCAACACGGTGTCTTCCATCTCAGGGCATTTGCACATGCCGTCCTCTCCCCCTCCCTTCACCGGATCTTGCCTACTCATCCTTTGGATCTAGCTGAAATGCCATTTCCTCAGAGACGCCTCCTTGACCTCACAGACCAAGGGCCGGCCCCCCACTCTCTCCGCCTCCTGAATTATGTACTCTTAATTCACCCTATAGTTTTCTTTTGCAACACTTACGGTTGTGGAAATGAAGTAAATACATGGTTCTCCGCCAAGCTGATAGGCTGCATAAGGGCAAAAACAGATTGTGCCTTTTTGTTCACTGCTCTCACCTTTGTGTCAAGCCATGCTCCGTGGGTACTTATTTAATAAATTAGACTCTAACTCAGGTCTTATTTGGACAAGATCTTTAGCCAAAGCTGTCTCACCTTGTAAAGCCTTCGTAGATCATTCAAGGACCTTTATGAAGTCACCCCAAGCTGCCTCTCCACCCATAACGCCTCCATTTCTTTACCCAAGGCTTTAACCACCACCTGTTGGCTGATCATTCCCCGATATGCACTCTTGTGTCTAAACCACGTTCCCTACCTCCAAGCCAATGCGTTCAACTATTTCCTAGGAATCTTCTCTCTGGACCTCTCACATGCACCCTAACCCCCCAAAAGTCACAGACAAATCATGACCCTCAAACCTCCTCCTTCTTCCATTTGTGTTGTCTCAGTGATGACCACGCCCCCACATTCACTCACACACTGGTCTGCACCAGAATCCTGGGCATCCATCTAGAGTCCCTGTTCTAACTAACCACATCCAAGCAAACGTGGAGGCCAGCAGGCATCTCTCATGTGCACCCCTCACGCCAATCTCTTCTGCCATACTGCCCTGGGACAGGCCTCATTTGCATCTTGCTTGGACTCCCACAGGGGCCTCCTGGTCTCCCTGCCTCTAGCCTTCACTTTTGTTGTAAGGTGTTATTTCCTCCTCAAAAATCTGATCATGTCACTGACCTGCATAGCATTTTTTCAGGGGCTCCTTGAGGCTGAGGATCTGGCCTGCCTTGATTGTCAACATGTGCTACCCGCCCCTTTCCACCCTCTATGCTCAGCTACACGGTGAGCCTGGGGGGTCCTGAGTATGCCACGCTCTTACACCTCCATTCCTCTGCATAGCTGTTTGTCTCCATAGAAGGCCTTCTTTTGGGAATACGCCTGACTCATTCCAGAAGCTTCAATTCAAACACTCCTTCTGCGAAGCCATTCCTGCCTCCTGCAGACTGCTGTAGACGCCCTCACCTTGTTGCCACTCCACTATGTGCATAGTTCCAGGACGCTAATTGTCATCTTACAAGTTTATGTGTCTGTTTGCTTGTTGGTCTGCGCTCAATCCTTCCAGACCATGAGCAACTTGAGGTCAGGGACCATCTCATTCCTTGTTCTGTTCTGACACCTGGGACAGTTCTAAGTGCCAAATACATGTTGTTGAGTGAAACTGAGAATTAATCTACCCCAAACTCTTCCCTATGATAATAAATGGAGAGAACATTCAGACAGTGAAGGGTCTCTGCTTCTTTATCTGTAGGAAATGAAGAGACTGATAACGTAAGATCTCCCAAGTGCTTTATGATTCTCTGAATGGGGGCCAGGTAGAGGTAGACACGATTTTAACTGTGCACTCTGGGGTTCATACCCATCTTGCGTCACTGAGAACATTGCCGACCCCATGATTACGCATAACGATTTCTAGCTACTTCCAAAACTGTGCTTGCCACTGTGGACACTTGTCTACAGTTTACTCAAATGATCTATTTGTGTGTTGGCTCCTTCAGGACACTGTGAGCCACTCGAAGGTAGGAACCTTGTTTTCTTCATCTCTTTCCTGGAAAGTAGTGTACTCTTGATAAACGTTTGCTGAACTGAACTAACTCAAAGTCTTAATGTCCGTTGTCACTTCTCTAGACCCACTCACGTCTCCAGCCATGTTGGTACCTGGGATATTAATTGTTGACAATTCCAGCAGCTCCTCAGACTTCACACTTCATGCTGCCCTAGACCTCAGCCCATCATGTGGAATTAGCCTATATAGAAGGAGGAGTAGCACTGGAGACCTTAGCCAAACTGAGATGAATCCCCATTATCTCCTCCTCTGCACCATTTTCCATTAATGATGCAAGGAATTAGCCATTGTTTAGAAACTATCCATGTGTCCTCTCACTCTGCCACCCTAACCTAGATTTTCTGCTCTCATCATTGATCAATAGTCAGTGGTTTGGCAATTAATCAAAGTTCTGAAAGATTAATTTCTTCAGTTATTTACAGCTAACAAAAGGAACCAGAAATAACACAGTACCCCTGAAAGGACAGCACAGCCCGTTTCAATTTTCTATGATACCCTTGTGGTCCGTGAATACCAGGCAGAGCCAGAAGGCAATCAGCATGGTCCAATGCATTATGATGACAAAATTACAAAGAGGAACCTGTTGTTAAGTCTATCCATGGATGATGCAAGAGGTTTATAGGACCAAAAATGCGTGCACGTTGAGAATTCTGGAGTTATGGCAGCTGGTGGAAGGCCATGTTTCTCAATCATTGAAACTGCCTGATGTATTTATTTTAGTTTTACCTCTCCATGTAGTAGAATATAAGTACATAAGTTGCCTGAGAGCCGAGACCTTGTGTTTTGTCCACTGCCTTGTCCCCAGTGATTACAAGAGTGTCTGAGAATATATTCAATATTTCTAAGATGAAGAGTTCAATTCCGTCATTCTCTTCAACCCTTAATTTACCAAAAATGGCTATTTCCAGGCCACTAACCACTGGACTGCCAGGGAATTCCCCTATATTTAAAATTGTAAACCTCTCTTCAGGAATTACTTATCTCCCCCCTGCTGCACTTTATATTTGCCTTTGACACTTTATATCATCTGATATATTATATACATTTCACATATAAGCTTGTTTATTGCATGTCTCCCTCTTTAAGAATATGAGCTCCGTATATGCACGGATTTTCATCTCTTTTGTTCACAGATATTTCCTGAGCATCTGGATCTTATCTGGATCTGGATCTAGAGCATCTTATTACAGTGGATGTAATAAGCATTCAATAAATATTTGTTAAATGAATTAATAAAATATTCATCCAGTGCCTTCTAGGTACAAAACTCTTTTCTAGGCAAATTGGGACATCAACCAACCAACCAACCAACCAACCAGCGAGCATGGATTCCTATCAAATTCACCCCTCCCCCATGCCCCAAATCCTCTGCAATGTTCCCGACCTACAGTCATCTGGCCTTTATTTAGATATTTTCAATAAGAACTAATCCCTTATGAAGCAGTCCACTTGTTGTTTGATAGGTTCAATCTTCCCAAAGTTCTTCTTCTTATTGAACCTGTTTCTGTCTACCTATTCTTAGCCTAGACTGACTGTAGCTTCCTATAGACTACGTTTACTCTCTGTAACTCTACAGAAAAACTCAAATTCCTCTCCCACATTGTCCCAGTTATCTATTGCTGAGTAACCCCAAATTAGGTGGCTTGAGATAACCATAATCCTTTTATTAACTCTCCTTGTTCTAGGGGTTGAATGGAGCAGTTCTTGTGTGGAATCTTTCATGCAATTCAAGTCATAGGTATCTGGGCCTGTGGTCATCAAACAAGTCTTTTGGTTGATGGTGGCCACTGGCTGGGACCTCAGCTGGGGCTGAGGTCAACGGGCCCAATATCTACAAGTAGCCTCTTTGTGTGGCCTGTGCTTCCTCACAGCATGGTGGCTGGGTTCTGAGCAAAAGCCCTAAAGGACAGGAAGTGGCAGGTGCCAGTCTCTTAAGGCTTGAACCCAGAAACTGGCACAGCATCACTTGATCCATATCCTGTTGGCCAGCAGTCCCAGAGTCCAGATTCAAGTGGTGGGGTCATAAACCCCACCTCTAGATGAGAAGAGGGTCAAGTAATTTGGGAGCAATATTTTAACACTACCATACTCATAAATCCTTAAGGATATTTGAGAATCCTCACCCCAGACTGAAAAAATTCTAATTCATAAAATCATCTCTCAGGTCATTCACTATGTATAATGAATTGCTATTCATTATACTGGTTGCCTCTGTCAGGATGTTTTCTTATATACCAGCTTCCTTCTTAAAATACGACGGCCAGGACAAAACAATAGCATATCAAACTTGCTCAGACTTGCGTAAATTGCGGTAGTCTTAGACACAATCTCAAGTCTATTTATTCAGCTCATGACTCTACTTATATTGAGTGGCAGTCCTGTCACACAGCTCTGTGACATGATTGAATTAAACCATTTAGGTCTTTTTCTTATGAGAAGCAATAAACTATAAGTGTGTGGTTTCCTTTTGAAGGCTCAAAGTACAGGATTTTACATTCATTCCTATTCAATTTCATCTTACTGGAGGTTTTGGCTCCCTATTCTAGGCTACTGGGATAATCCTAACGATGACAGGAAGCAGGTATCAAAGGCTTACGAGGCATCGAGGACTCACTGTGAGAGGTACAGCCCAAGCTCCTTTAATTGTTCCCTTTGTTGTTCAAACAATCTCATGAGATAGGTACTACTACTACAACCCATTTGATAGACAAAGCAACTCAATTTATGGACCTGTCCGAGGTCACACTGCTCATCGTGGCAAGCCCTTGTTTTATTCCTGGCTGCTTGATTTTAAACCACAGATCAGCACACTACAGCCAAATCTGGACACTTGTTTTTGTAAATAAAGTTTTATTGGGTTGCAGCCACACCCATTCATACCATCTATGAACACGTTATCTATGACTGCTTTCCTGCTTTAAAGGTGTAGTTGAGTACTTGAAGTAGAGATCGTATGGGCCACAGAGCCTAAAATATTTGTTATTTGGTTCTTTACAGAAAAGTTTGCCACGATCTCTCTTCTAAACCTTATGTTCCGCTGCCTCTTTGGTTACACGGATATCACTGACTGCATGTCTGCTTTGCTCAGTCCTCTGTGTGATCGTTTACATTGTCACGATTTTTCACAGGAACCCTGGAGACACTGCCATTTCTATTCTACAGCTGGAGACAATAAGACCCAGAAGTGATGTAACTTTTGCAAGGCCATTCAGCCAGTAAGTGACGGGACGTGGGTTTGCACCCAAGTCAGCTTGGCGTCTCAGCTCCTGCTCTGTTCCCTATCCTGAGCAGCCCGTCCCGTGTAGAAGCATCTGTTAACCATCTGTTTAAAATTCCCTACCCAAGTGTGGCTTTGGATCAGCATCAAGCTCGTAGCTGTGCTTCTAGAGTCAAACTTTTCCCTCCTTTGATAATTGGGATCATCTTCGTCTCCAGCCTTGCGGCACCCTTCCTGTTCTCCTCTATTGATGAAAGACTGCCACCAGGTCATGGGTCGTGGCTACAACTTCTTTCAGCTCTCCAAGACTTATTTAGTGCAGCTACATCTTGTCTTACTATTTTGTTACACGTCTACACCTTCAGCTCCCTCTTACAGAATTCGCCATGCCCTTCTCCCTGGTAAAGGCAATGGGAGGAAGAAGGGTGAAACTGAGTGGTCCCCAGTGGCCATTTCTGTTATCTCTTACTCATCAGGCACTTAGTGTTTACTCTGTGCACATATTCTTCTAAGTCCTTAATGAATATTAACTCATTTATCCTTATATCAGTCCCAGGGGGAAGGTGGGATAATTATCCCCACACGGCTGATTAGAAAGAGGCTTAGTGGGACTTCCCTGGCGGTCCAGCGGTTAAGACTTCGCCTTCCAATGCAGGGGGTGCGGGTTCGGTCCCTGGTTGGGAATCTAAGATCCCACATGCCTCGCAGCCAAAATGACAAAATATCGTAACAAATTCAATAAAGACTTTAAAAATGGTCCACATCAAAAAAACAGAGGCTTAGAAAGTAAAGTGGATTCAACCTGGGCCAGGGTCTGTGCCCCTAACCACCACCGCATGCTGTCTCTCATCTAAATGCTCGCCCCAACTCCTTCCTGTGAACACGGTTGGAACATGCCCTTTCATTGGCCTCGGCACCATCGTTTCAGCTTTGAGCAAAGCTGGCAAGTCTATGGCACGTTGGCCTTGGCTGCTCCAATCTGGCAGCTGCACCCTGAGGCCACAGTAGGCATCAACAGTTCACTCTTCACACCGTAGGTGGGATGTGGCCTCACACGTCTAGGATGAAATCATCCAGAGTGCTGTTACTACCAACCCATCTGCCACGGTCTAGGCTGAACACGCCCCAAGTCCCAAATATCTCAGCCTCTCGACTTGGCTGCCACATACCTTCTGCCCATCTGGCAATACCCCTTCTTCTTCTGAAGAACTCTGTGCCCTTTTTCTGAGTCTGCTGATTGGTCTGAGCTATTTCAGCACCTGATACTCTTCTAAAGCAGAAGACAAAGCTTAAAAGAGATTTATTTTTACCTCCCCCTGTTTCATTATCAAAAGTCTAAAGACCTGGCTAATAGATTGTGTGCAAGGAAGAAATCTAAAGATAAAGCCATTTAAACTAAGGCAGAGCTTCCAACCACATGAGGCAAGTCAGTGCCAGATGTGCTGCAATATTTGATCCTCCTAACTCTTGGGTAGATGCCTGTGACCTCTTACAGCTGGATCTCTAACTGGGGTTGGCCTTTCCCTTTACCTAAAGGTATCATACAAATTTTATCATCTTCTATGTGCACCATAAAGGGAAAATGGTTAGGAAGCCCTGTAATAAATTACAAATAATGTCACCCTTCTCTTGGATCTGATTGTATTCTAACACAATATGCCTGGAGGTCACTGGATTCAAAGGACACTCTCTCCATGGGTAGGATTTTAGATGCTGGTGCCGCTGACAATTAATTCTGGTGAGGATGCCTATCTATTTTCACCAAGGACCAGTTGTGGATAGCACAGTTTTTACCACTTACCTGTGCTTGGGTGTCTCCATTTATGGTCACCACACAGGTAGGCAAATGGATGAAAGGACCACTGTTGAGTATTTTCTTATCCCTGCCATGTTCCCATATGTATTGCGGAACCTCAGGGTAGGAGAAGCTCTCTTTCCTTACCTCTATTATATTCAGGAAAGCACAGTCACTAGACGTTAAGATAATTCAAGAGTACGTGGAGTTTAGACCCCATTCTGGTTCAATCTGCTCACTTTACAGATGAGGAAATGGGTGTAGACCAATGAGTTTCTTAACCCAACATCATATTACTGGCAATAACCTCAATCTTTCCAAGAGATTAGTTCCACAATTTCAAGCTGCCCTTTGAGTTTCAAATGAGGCATACATTCATAAATTCCCAGATCTAGATATCTGTGTGATTTCAATACGGCAGAGGCTTTAATTTAGGTATTTTTCAAAATGCTAGACTCTTGAAACAATAAAAGAAATGTGTTTAGAGTAGATGTTATGTTTACTTTTCATGTTTACTTTTTATCTTCAAAATGTTTCCCAAACATTAAATCCTTAATCCACCCAAGATAGCAGAGGAGAGGTTGAAAACAACTTTATCTCCTCCTCACAAGTGAAGCAACAGAGAATGACCTTCTCAAAGAATACTCAGGGGCTGATACCAACGCAGGGGGTGGAATTCAGACCTGTCTGCCTATGGGTTCAGACTCCTGCATTGCTGGGAAGACAAGTGCTTCCTGCCAATTCTAGAAATGAAACTATGAGCAAACAGTAAATTAGAGGGTAGGTTTCAAAGGAGGAGCAACTCTTGAAGATAAATTTTCTGAAACCCCCAGTATCACTCATATTTTCCATGGAGGAAAAGAAATAAAAAACCAGCCTTAAACTATCTGCCTTTAGGTTTATTACATGTAATTCCTCTTATTTGACCTATAATTTGGCATTAAGAAACCAAGTGGGGATGGGAGGGTATCCTGGTCCCTTCCCACTCTGCATTCCCTACCCCATGTTGCTATCTATTAGGTACAGTTGAGGAACATATTCTTAGGTATTTCAGGAGATGTATATTTACTAGGTTGAACACATTTACAGAATGTTTTGTTTTATAAGGGAAAAGTCTCTATCTGAAATTTTTAAAAAGGAAGGGATGAGGAATGAAAGGAAAGAAAGGAGGGAGGGGAGGAAGAGATGAGAGGAAGGAAAAGAAAAGGAGGAAGAAAACATTAAAGTATGGGGTGAAGTAGGGAAGGAAAGAAGGGGAGGAAGGAAATAAGGAAGGCAGGTAGGTAGGCAAGATTTAAGAAGAGGTGAATCTGGACAGAATAGAGCAGTTTTCTGAAGAGAATAGGGTGTATTACCTTCCATACAGAGAAAGCCATTGACAAAGTCATGGAAACAAGAAAATCCATTCACTTGGATAAAGAAGATACAGTGTATATATACACAATGGAATATTACTCGGCCATGAAAAAGAATGAAATGTTGCCAATTGCAGCAACATGGATGGACCTAGAGATTATCACACTAAGTGAAGTTAGTCAAAGACAAATATCATATGATATCACTTATATGTGGAATCTAAAAAAATAATACAAATGAATTTATTCACAAAACAGAAACAGACCCATAGACATAGAAAACAAACTTATGATTACCAAAGGGGAAAGGAGGGGCCAAAGGGATAAATTAGGAGTATGGGATTAACAGATACACATGACTATATGTGAAATAGATAAGCAACAAGGATTTATTATATAGCACAGGGAACTATCTTCAATATCTTGTAACAACCTATAATGGAAAAGAATCTGAAAAAAATATAAATATATAACTGAATCACTTCGCTGTATACCTGAAACTAACACAATATTGTAAATCAACTCCACTTCAGTTGAAAAAAATCCATTCACTAAATGCTAGGATTGCCAATCTTTGGGGAACAGATTAGAAAAATCGAATGAGAGTTTGCTCTGAACTGTCTTTCAGAAAGTTTGTTTTTCCTAAAAAGTTGTTTTTGAAAAGGTACAAACCAGAGGGGCTCCGTGACCCATGGAACCATGGAACCATGGAAGTTAGGTCTTCAGGCCATTGAATCATACTCTTCATTTTTGTGATCTTTCTCTTTGCCCAAAGATACCACGTTACTGGGGAGCCCCAGGACAAAATCTGCTCACAATCCGTCCAGAGACAGTGCACCTGTGGTCTGTCTTCTGCAGGGCAATGATTCCCACAAGTCTGTGAGCCACTCCCAGGGCTAGTACAGTGCTAGCACAGAGTTGGTGGTCAGTAAGTATTTGTTGGTTGAATGCACGTTTGAACCTCGTATCTCAGGACGATGAAGGCATCTTTTCCTTGTCACGTGTAGACCCAGCAACTGCTAAATGGCAGCTGTTTTAGAAAGATCCTTGACCGATTCACTTTGGCAGTGGCTGCTAATATTACATCTTTGTCCAAATCTCTTCTTTGCACTTCAGGAAATAAAGTATTTCCCAGCCTGACATCTCTTAAAGCTTTTCTTTCCCTGCAGAGAGGTATACATCAGCTACTAATCTCATCACATTTCCATTTCCTTCCAGGCTCATCCGCTCATTATTTTCTATTCATAAAACTTGCTTGATTCTAATCTTCCCTATCAGCAGGAACTAAACACCTCCTCAAAGTTTATTTAGAACGATGGTGATTACCACACATGTGCTAACTCCCTCTTTCAAACAGATGGGTCCAATCTGTGTGCTCACATGTGGGCCATTAAGAAAGTTCCGCCATGAACCAAGATGTGACATCACATTAGCCCTGGGACTAAATCCCCCTGCACTATTTCACAACTCCCCTGACACCAAGGCCTTAGTCAATCAATACACGATTCCACACTCCCCTCTCTGTGAAACAGAATCCACCAGGTATGAATTATAATGGGAAGTGTATATTAGTAGCTTTCCCCTCTATTTCACAGCACCGGACCTCACACTTTATGTTACTTTTATCCTGGCAGACTCTCATGCCTTAGCTCCATTGATGATGTGATTTGGATGTAAGCTCTAACACTCTCCAGGCACCAGATTTTTGGTCTTTCTTTCCACAGTAAAGGCTTAATGCAAAAATTAGGACACTGTTCTAATTACCAGCTCAGGAAACACAGCTTTTCTCCTCTCAGCAATTCAACCAAGGTTTGCAGGGCAACTTAGCGGGTCATTTAATACTTTGTCTACCTAAAAATATGAATTTTAAAGCTATTAACTTAAAAAATTGAGGCCCATGTGTACGTATGATAGCACATATGGACTAAGGGAGGGGTCATGAACTGGGGGCCGAGAGATATACTTTTATTTGGCCCATACAGTTTATTGAAAAATTTTTGTCTCCACTGAAAACTAGAGAGATATCACATAAAAATTCAAATACCCAGTGTCTCCTGAAAAAGTCACAATAACTGGCCCACCCCTCTCTATTGTGTTCCTAACTGCCCCCATGTCAGGTGTCATTCATCATCAATACTGTGCAGACATTTTTCTTGGAGTAGAGAAACATTTCTCACTATCCACATTCCTATCAAAAATGGCTATAAAAGATAGATGGAGAAGACTGCATATTCAAAGGCAAAAATGGAACAGAGCATATTTCTTTCGGTAAGTGAAGTACAGTCTCATAAGTTTAATATGCAAACACTCCAGCCTGCTACATACTTTACTCATTTATGATGCCCGAGTGGGCTCCGTAGACATTTGAGTTTGTAACCCTTGGTTCAAGGTCTTGGTAAAAATCTCTCCCTAATGATAGGATGTATTTATATTTTCATGTGTGGTAGAGAGAAAAACATAGCTCTTGGCAGAGTCTGTTAAGAGCAATATAGATGCACCTTCATCATCATTCCTTCTCCAGGTATTGTGATTGCAGATACTACGGTTTTCGAATAATTAAAAGTTTGCCAAAAAAATTAAGGCATCTTTGGCCATGCGATCATTTAAACAAGAAACATGGGTCATCTTGAACACTTCTCTTGCTTTTCTCCCACATCTCACCAGTCATTAATTAGGGATCCTGCAGCTGTGAAATAGAAACAGGTGTCCTTCCTCAGGATGGATGCAGCCCTGCATCTGGAGGCATAGCTTGGTGACAAAGAGTACAGGCCAGATTCATGTCCAGGGACCACCTTGGCCAGGAGTCCCTGAGCAGGGCACAACCTGTGTCACTCCAATGACAGCCCTGATGAGTTCTACCTCTGAAATGTCAGTTGTAGCTCTTGGTTCTTTCTCCTCTCTTCTTGGGGTCCAGCTCTCATTATCTCCTGCCTAAACCAATGCACCTGTCATCAACCTGGTCTCCCTGCCTCTGGCCTTGCCTCTACTGAGTCCATTCTTTAGAAGACCAGAGAATCTTCTAAAATGAAATTCAGATGATGTCAATCCCCTGCTGAAAGTTCTTTAATGGCTCTCCATTGCTTAGGACAGATTTCCATAAAATGTGTCATGGAGAACACCAGTCCTGCAAGGTGAAGAGGGTCCAGGATCCGAGAAGTTTGAAGACCACCATAGATCTTTCTTGGAGCTTCACAATGCACTTAAGCAGAGTGATGGCTCAGAGAAAATCTAAGCAAAGAAGCTGCCTTAACGTTGTTGAAACCAGCATTTCCCAAGCTTATTTCACAACAGAATGCTTTTGTTGAGTGATGTTTATTAACATCCTTCATATTTGACATTTCAAGGAACATACTTTGGAAAGTGCTGAATTACAGGATACAGTCCATACTCTTCATATTAACCTACAAGATTCTTCAGTATTGATACAGCCTGTCCACTGGGCTATTCTCAACCTCTAGTTACCACCCACTCTATATCTAAAGTTTTAATCACATAATCAGATCACTTATTCAACAAATACATACAGTGCTTACAATGTGCAGGGTTTTAGACATGGGGTATACAGTGGTCAGCAAGATGGGCTCCCTTCCTTCCGGGACCTCATGGTCTACCTGTTCTAACATGAAGCGTGTACTTCAACACCCTCGCAGCTTTGCTGGGGTTCCCACTGCATAGAATCCCCTTTACTTCCCTGTTCTTGCAGTTCTTACAAAATCCTCCAAGGCCCCATGCAAATGTCTGTTCTTTCATGATGTCTTCTCAAGAGATCATGTTCAGATAGGATTACTCCTTTTCATTTTTCACTTGACTTGATTTCATATACTAATACAACGCTGATCACGCATCTAATTATTACACGTCTGTCCTCTTTAACACCATTGCACTGAACTAGCCTGTAAGCTGCCTGGGGATGAAGGCAATTCCACATCAATCACTATATTGGCTGCATCCTGCACCATGTCCCTATACAGAATAAATGCTAAACTAACATCGTTTCTTTTGGTTTTCATAAGAGGCATCAGGGAAAAAAGCCCTGCCTTGGTGAAGGAATTATTTATCCTGCTTTATTTTCTTATTCTAATGGCATGTTATCTTAATTTTGAATCATAGCAGAGATTGTTAATAAATTAGGATAAATTAGGTAGATATCCTGTGGGTTAGAAACAAACATTACTCATTATCCCATTAACACAGCCATTAAGAAGCCTGTGTTCTCTTGTATTCAACACAGAACAGGTAGGGTTTGTTCTTTATACATGATAAAATAAAAATCCCTGGGGAAACATGTCTCAGGATACAGCTACTAAAAGAGAAAGATGGTTCCTCTTAGATATTTAAAGCATCTTAATTACTTTCACAAGACAAAAGGGAGCATATGCAAGTTTTAAATAAAGATCAATTCAGTAGACAAATAGATTCACAAAGATAAATTCAAGGGTGAATATAATGATCAATATGCAATATTTAGGAAGTATTTATCACGTATCTGAATTCAGCAAATTTGTTAGATGTGTATTTACATTCATCCAGTTTTTGCCTTGCAGGGGAATGTAAGACACACATACCCAGTCCGAGGTCTAAACTATGTCTCCTCTTCTGGGAGCCTTCAGAATTTATGCTTATTTCTATCAAACCATCTGTAAGTCTGTATTAAAACTGTCTGTGAGTTCCTTGAGGGCAGGAACTGTGTCTTTCATTTTCCCATTCTCAGTACCTAGAGCAAGATGAATGAAAGCAATGTATGGAAAAGTAAACTACCAAAGCTATGAAAACTCAGCCATGAAAAATATTAGCAATAAAATAATTCCATGCTGCATCCAGAAAATGAAAACAATCACAAATAAAAAATATAAAACCTATCCATCAAAGAGCCTAGAAATGTTCATATTGTAGTAAAGACTGTGAAAGAAAAAAATCACACGGATGCTCTAGTATCCCTTTTATTATAAATTCTTGAAGATATGAATGACTGTTGCAAGATCAAGAATGCAACAATTTTCTTTTTAAGCATTTATATATTTTTAAAAAAATCCCTTCTTCCAGAGATAAGGAAAAGAAAAAAGCCAAATTATCTTTTGACCATGGAATCAAATAGATTTCACAAATCCAGTAACTTAAGAAAATAATCACCTGAAAGAATTTTTTTAAAAAAATGCCTAAAACTTCCACTTTGTTCCTGGTCAACACTACCTATTGAAATCCCATTTAAAGCCTAATTCTTCACTTTTTACTCTTTCAGCAGCAGAGGCAGAGGCCTAAGCAATGAAAAACAGTGGCTGGTGAACTTTCTGCCCATGTCAAAAGCAAAATAGATTAAATGTGTTAAATCATCGAAGATAAATGAGTCACACTGCCCAGGAGGCAATTGAAAATGTATAACTCAGTTGTGCATCTGTAAACTCTAGAAATAGTCTTTTTGCCCAGCCAAAACTATTGAAATGGCATTTGAAACAAAAGACCTTCAAGAAGTACTCAGTTTCTCTGCTGGGTGGAGATATGATACAGTAGTTACTGCAGATGATTCTTTACAATCTTGAATTTTATTCTTGGAGTGAGATTACGATGATCAGATATGACTCCCTATGATGTACCGTATTCACACGGGCCACCGTCGTCCCCGTGCTTAACAGATACACCCTACCCATTCATTTTGTGAATCGGGGCTTGCCATTGCCAGGGCAGTTCTACTTTCTCTATTTCCTCCCCAAACTTTCTTCTCAGAAGATCATGTCCACAAGTACCTATGAGTGAAACCTGAGATCCCTGGTGGGCAGCGCTGGAGGAAAGTGAATAATGCATAATGAATGTCTCTTTGCAAGAACTCTACTTAGCAGGGAGCTGAAACTATTTTTACTTTATGGCAAAAGCACTCTGAGAGAAATATTCCCAAGCCACGTTTCAAAATGTGTGAGAGGCAGCGGGAATTGCCAAGCACTGGGTGAGATTTAACACCAGTGCACACTCAGGGGAGGTTGAGGTGTTTTGCTCCAATTGTCCTGAAAAATCTCATTCCGGACATAAACATGGAACTTTGTGAAGGTGCAAAGTTCCTTTTCCTTCTGGCTTTCTCAAAGGAGTGTTTCAGGGATCCCAATATTTGACCAACGTAAGAAAAAAAGAGTTCTCTAAAATATATGGAAAATGTCCTAGGAAGCATTATAGTTTGACAGTAAGAGGAACTGGCTTATGAAGCTCCCAAGCAGATTAGATTTTTACTAGAATAAAAAACTAACAGAAACAGACTCCCAGACATAGAGAACAGACTTGTGCTTGCCAAGAGGCAGGGGGAAGGACTGGGAGTTTGGGGTTACTAGATGCAAACTATTACATTTAGAATGAATAAACAACAAGGTCTTACTGTATAGCACAGGGAACTGTATTCAATATTCTGGGATAAACCAGAATGGAAAAGAATATAAAAAAGAATGTATATATGTGTAACTGAGTCACTTTGCTGTATAGCAGAAATTAACATGACACTATAAATCAACTATTCTTGAATTAAAAAATAAAAACTCAGCAGAGAGCTTATGATAAAACTGACTCTTGAATAGACTTAAAGAGGGTGGGAATAGATATTGATCAAAAAAAAGTTATCAGTTTCTGTGCTCCAATGAATAGGCCCACAGCCTTCCTTGGAAATCGCCAGAACTTATTCAAACAGAAAGATCACACAAGGCATCAGGACGTTGTGTCAGCAGCAGCTGAAGGCTACCTGGCAATGAATGATATATGGCTGTTATCCAGGTTCTGGTCCTTTTGGTTTTGAAATCTGATGGTCAGGGGCCCAGGACACATCGCTGCAACCCAGGGCAGGCTGAGCGTAAGATGACCTGTGCTCTCACAAAGCTGTCCCCCTCTGTCGTTTGGGGTCCCTGAGCCAGATCAAGTCTCAGGGCTCTTTCTCAGTGCTTTTGAGTTTAGTGGGTCTGTCACCAGGGTGATTTATTATTGAAAACCACAGGGTGACAGGGACTCTTCATATTCTGGATCCCTGAGCCACTACAATAACATCATTGACGCCACCTCATTCATGCCACCCCTTTGGAGCACTTTCACATCTGTGATCTCATTTGTTCTCCCAATGAATTGACTAGGGAAGTTGGTCAAGGAATATTAATCCCATTTGACAGCAGATGGAAGACCCAGCACAGCACAGGGTCCAGTCCGGGCTAATGCTATGACACCCTCACTGACTCACAGGACACCAGCTCGAATTCACATACACTCCTAGGGAAAATCAGCTAAAAGTGGGGAAGTATCATATCTTTATATACGCAAGTGTATCGTTTGTATTAGAATACTCTGAATTCACTCTTATCAATCTGAAATATGCATTGTGTTCAATAATTACTTCTTGGGGACCTGCAATGAGAAAGCACTCTTGGGGGGAGAGATTATGAAGATAAATAAGAACACAGTCTCTGCCCTATGTGAACTTACCGTGTGGAAGAGACAACAGATATGTTTACAAATAACGAAGGGGTGATGGAAGAGAGAAAAAGCTCTATACGTGGGCTGTGTCTGGAAGTAGTCCGTCTAAAACTTCTTAATGGTGTCATCAATGCAATGGCGCCTGGGGTGTCCCAGGGAACCCGGTGTTTTAAAGGAATGCCCTTTACTTTTGGAAAATCAAAGTCCCAGAAAAGAAATCGGTATTATTGATTTCTCTTTTTCTAAGGCGATTATGGAATTCTTCCTCATAAAGTGAGATGTTTTTAAGTGTATCTGGAGTGATGTAGTTGTGTTGTTTTGGAGGGCTGCCCAGAGGATTTCTCAAGGTCCTGCTTGTCCTTAAGACCTGTACTTCTCACAAAAAATGCTGTAGAAGAAAAGATCATAGCCTTACACATCTTTTTTTTAATGGGTTTATAGGCTATCAAGGTTATTTACCACTGATTCTCAGCTCCCCCGCCTCCCCTGCCCCTCTAGTCCTGTGTCAATGTGAACAAGGAAATAAGTAGTCCTAGTTGTTTCATAGCCTTCTTAGAACCAAGAGGGTCAAGAGGGATGCTAGCTTCTGGATGACCTGACATCAAGGACAGCAGGGCGGAAGAACTAGGTTTCTTAGCATCTTTACACAACTGAGCAATTCCTAGCATTGCATGGCTTCTGGACTCTTGTTATGTGAGTTATGTGAGTAATACATTTTCTGACTTAAAGTTTATTCTTCCCAAATTTCAGTAACTAATTCCACTGAATTAAATAAACAAAAAGTTAAAATAATTAAATAAATATTTGAATTTTTAGTTTTATATTTCATTGAAATATACTGAGATTTCTGACTGTTCATTTTTAGAAATTCTGTGTGAAAACTGAACTAGCCAGGTAAATTCTTATCTAATGGTTGGGTCATCAATTTTAGTTATTCACATGGCTTTATCATGTGTTCCTTTATGAATAAACTTTCATACACACACACGCAGACACACACGTATACACAGTGATGCAGACATACACACACTCTGTAACTGTGGTGTAGGAAGATGCTCTGGGTGAAGTCCTTAACCTGCCTTTGGATGCTGTAGGTAGGGATTAGGATCAAATTTCTTGCATCTGACATCACCACATCATAATAGAACACAATGCTCTTTGCTGTTCTTTAGACTGTAAGTACTGTGGCTACCCAGAGAGAAACCCTGTTCATAATGAAAGGACCCCAGATAAATGGAAATCAGAGATGAAAATCAGGGCTGGTATATCCTCTTTGTTACAGAGCGTAATCAGTAGACCAGGCAGATTACTCAAAATTCCAGTTTCTTCCCCCTCTGCTGGCAGTACACTTCATCTTGTGCTTTTCCAAACATTTTGAATTGTGACTGAGAATTCTGTGAGGTATTACTGCTTCAGTCTTCTGAAAGTTGCAATTAAGTACGCTCTAAGTAGATGTCACCTTGCCACCTTTTTGGAAAGGTATAAGAGAAAAAAATTAGCCCTCAGAGGAAATGAATTCAGAGTTAAGGCTCTTTCTTCTTCCTTAACCACATTCTGTTGTCTCTTTATGGCAACAAAGGTCTGTAATCAGAGTCTGGTTCCAGCTTTCTAAAGGCATCAATGAGATGAGCAGGAGTAGAGTGGGAGGATCGTATCTCCCTTTACACGTATGAAAGGAGGAAAAAAAAAAGACCACCCTGGAAGTGACGGAAATTGCATCTGAGTGACAGATCTTTTAAATGAATGGATCAGATTCTGACCAGATAGCTCAAATACTAGGAATCGTTCTTTTTCAAAAGGGTATAGGTGTTGTTATATTTATGACTTTCTTCCCAAAGACAAACTTTCTACGATCTCAGTAGCTAAATGAGGGCTGGGGACTTTCTGGAGCTTTTGGTTGGACAATGCTAATGGCCTCTGGCAGCAGGGATTCAGAGAGAAGGTATAGGTATAGCTTTAAAATGGATTTGTTCTTTTAGCAGTCTCATGTGGGTCTGACCAAACACCTAAAGGGTCAATTGGCATTCTTTATTTTCTGTTACTTAACAATTCTGCCTCCACATGCCATTCTTCTACTCAATTTCACTCTTTTGCAGCGTAATTGGGTTCTACTGAATCAATGGGAATCGTTTTCATGGTTATCTGAACGCAGTCTGGTGGTCTGTGGGTGAGGAATTACAGTGTGCTCTGTGGAGGGTAAACATCTGGGTCTGGGGAGCATCATGCAAGGCTGGGGTCATAAAAGTCATTATCTTGTTCATTTCACAAAGCTGGTGGGCTGGGGGCACCTCAGCTCAGGCTCTCTGCTGGTGCTTCTTAAATGGCAGCTCCAGATGGAGATGTGAAATGTCTGTCAGCACAAACAAGTCGGCTGCCAAGAGTGGGACTTCTCCAGGACCTGGAAGAATAACTCGGTTCCCAATCAGGGCACTGGGCAGAAGCTCAAGGAGGATCACACTGTACCTTCAAAGAGCCATCTCCAAGACGGTGGAGAACAAGAGAAAAACAATACTTCTGGATCACAGAGGTTTGTGTTCGATTCCAGTTTTTCCACTGCTTCCGAGCTGATCCAACCTTTTGGAAAGTTATTTAAATGAAGCCTCAATGCCCATGTCTGTTATATGGGAATAGTGATATCTACCTCATAGAGATTTTACTAGAATTAAATGAAATGTTCTGTTAGTTATTCAGCAAACATGTTTAGAGCACCAACTACCTGCCCTGGGAATAAAAAGATAATAGATCTTCCACCTCTGTCTTCCAAGAGCTTTCTTTTCCCCCATTGCAAAATGATTACCACTATAGCTGACCACCCCCGTTGCATCACATAATTACCATTTCTTTCTTGTGGTCAGAACATTTAAGATTTACTCTCTCAGCAACTTTCAACTATATAACACAGTATTTCCCAAGAAGGTATACAAATGTCCACCAGGTACATGAAAAGGTGCTCACTAATCATCAGAATCAAAACCACAATGAGCTATCACCATATACTTGTTAGAATGGCTACCAACAAAAGGACAAGAGATAAGAATGGTTGGTGAGGACGTGGAGAAAAGGGAATTTTTGTGCACTGCTGGTGGGGATGTAAAGTGTTACGACCAAGAGTTTGGAGTCTAGTAGTGTACATAAGTGTCCAAAACAGTACCTTGCATGTAGCTGATGTTTAATAAATATGTTTGCTTTTTACGAAATGATTTTCTTTTAAAATGTAAAAAAACTTATTTTAAATTTTTAAAAATTTTTATTTTTATAATTTTCCTTTAAAATTGTTAACATGCTCATGGAAGCAGAGCAGTAACTGCTATCATTAATTTTTTTTTAACATCTTTATTGGAGTAAAATTGCTTTACAATGGTGTGTTAGTTTCTGCTTTATAACAAAGTGAATACATACACATATGTTCCCATATCTCTTCCCTCTTGCGTCTCTCTCCCACCCCTCTAGGTGGTCACAAAGCACGGAGCTGATCTCCCTGTGCTATGCGGCTGCTTCCCATTAGCTATCTATTTTACGTTTGGTAGTGTATATATGTCCATGCCACTCTCTCACTTTGTCACAGCTTACCCTTCCCCCTCCCCATATCCTCGAGTCCATTCTCTAGTAGGTCTGTGTCTTTATTCCCATCTTGCCCGTAGGTTCTTCATGACCTTTTTTTTTTTTTAGATTCCATATGTATGTATTAGCATATGGTATTTGTTTTTCTCTTTCTGACTTACTTCACTCTGTATGACAGACTCTAGGTCCATCCACCTCACTACAAATAACTCAATTTCGTTTCTTTTTATGGCTGAGTAATATTCCATTGTATATATGTGCCACATCTTCCTTATCCATTCATCTGTTGATGGACACTTAAGTTGCTTCCATGTCCTGGCTATTGTAAATAGAGCTGCAATGAACATTGTGGTACATGTCTCTTTTTGAATTATGGTTTTCTCAGGGTATATGCCCAGTAGTGGGATTGCTGGGTCGTATGGTAGTTCTATTTTTAGTTTTTTAAGGAACCTCCACACTGTTCTCCATAGTGGCTGTATCAATTTACATTCCCACCAACAGTGCAAGAGGGTTCCCTTTTCTCCACACCCTCTCCAGCATTTATTGTTTCTAGATTTTTTGATGATGGCCATTCTGACCGGTGTGAGATGATATCTCATTGTAGTTTTGATTTGCATTTCTCTAATGATTAGTGATGTTGAGCATTCTTTCATGTGTTTGTTGGCAATCTGTATACCTTCTTTGGAGAAATGTCTATTTAGGTCTTCTGCCCATTTTTGGATTGGGTTGTTTGTTTTTTTGATATTGAGCTGCATGAGCTGCTTGTAGATTTTGGAGATTAATCCTTTGTCAGTTGCTTCATTTGAAAATATTTTCTCCCATTCTGAGGGTTGTCTTTTCGTCTTGTTTATGGTTTCCTTTGCTGTGCAAAAGCTTCTAAGTTTCATTAGGTCCCATTTGTTTATTTTTGTTTTTATTTCCATTTCTCTAGGAGGTGGGTCAAAAAGGATCTTGCTGTGATTTATGTCATGGAGTGTTCTGCCTATGTTTTCCTCTAAGAGTTTTATAGTGTTTGGCCTTACATTTAGGTCTTTAATCCATTTTGAGTTTATTTTTGTGTATGGTGTTAGGGAGTGTTCTAATTTCATACTTTTATCTGTAGCTGTCCAGTTTTCCCAGCACCACTTATTAAAGAGGCTGTCTTTTCTCCATTGTGTATTCTTGCCTCCTTTATCAAAGATAAGGTGACCATATGTGTGTGGGTTTATCTCTGGGCTTTCTATCCTGTTCCGTTGATCTATATTTCTGTTTTTGTGCCAGTACCATACTGTCTTGATTACTGTAGTTTTGTAGTATAGTCTGAAGTCAGGGAGCCTGATTCCTGCAGGTCCGTTTTTCTTTCTCAAGATTGCTTTGGCTATTCGGGGTCTTTTGTGTTTTCATACAAATTGTGAAATGTTTTGTTCTAGTTCTGTGAAAAATGCCAGTGGTAGTTTGATAAGGATTGCATTGAATCTGTAGATTGCTTTGGGTAGTACAGTCATTTTCACAATGTTGATTCTTCCAATCCAAGAACATGGTATATCTCTCCATCTATTTGTATCATCTTTAATTTCTTTCATCAGTGTTTTATAATTTTCTGCATACAGGTCTTTTGTCTCCTTAGGTAGGTTTATTCCTAGATATTTTATTCTTTTTGTTGCAATTGTAAATGGGAATGTTTTCTTAATTTCACTTTCAGATTTTTCATCATTAGTGTATAGGAATGCTAGAGATTTCTGTGCATTAATTTGGTATCCTGCTACTTTACCATATCATTAATTTCTATTTGCTTGCCTATCTGTCTATCTACGTCCATCCATTCATCCTTCTAATCATTCATTCATGTACAGTCTGTGTCCATCAGTTTAACACACACACACATCTAGAATGAACAAAGGATTTAGTGTTCAGTGGACTTCTGGGGTGCCTGAAAATTTGAGGGCAAAAGGTGTATAAATAATGACTTTCATGACACTGCTTCATGGAGTGGTCTTAAGCAAATGACTTTGTCCTAAGATAGTGAAATCTTCTTCCAGGAAAGACCCCTGTGTGAACTGTGATGATTACTCTCTCTGAACTGCAATTCAGTTTTACAATCATGAACATGGCTATGATTAGCCCCCTAGTGACCTGAAAGTGTTAATGCTACTTCCCAAGGTGTCAAGCAAACAATCAAGGAGAAGAGAATTGGTGCTGGAAAAATCAAGCTCATCATTCAGCACAAGGTGGGGTCAGGTCTGCATGCTCCAAGTCAGGCACGACTTGCCCAGGCTCTACTGAGAGTTCCATATGGTGGCTTTTGAGAACTCTTGCCTGTTCGATCAGCCACCAAGTTCCTTTAATTCTACCAGCCAAATCTATTTAAAATCCATCTTCTCTTCTCAATCCCTATCTTAGTTCAGATTGTATCCATTCTCCTCTAGACCGGGGCAATAGCTTCCTGACTTGTCTCTTTTATTCTGGTCCTGTTCCAACCATAACCATCCTCCCTGTTGCAGGCTCAGGGATCATTTTGTACAGCAAATATGATCATTTGCTTGACAGCATTTTCAGCACAACCTCCCAACACATCTGCATACCATGCCCACTCTTCCTCTCTCTGTTTTTGTACACACACCTCATTCCTTCTTTCTGGAAATAATCATACCTTATTCTTCTTCTCACCTATCTGGCAAACATTTCTTTTTTCATTTTTGAGCACTTACAATGTTCCAAGGAAACCAGTGCATTGCTTTTTTATAAAAAAAATTAATAGACTTTTTTTTTTAGAGAAGTGTTAGGTCTGCAGAAAAGTAGTTTTCACATGCCCCCTCTTCCCAGTTTCCCCTATTGTTTATATCTTATATTACTGTGGTGCCTTTGTTATAACTGGTGGACCAATATGGATATGTTATTATTAACTAACGTCCCTGGTTTACAATAGGGTTCATTCTTTGTCTTGTACATTCTATGGGTTGACAAATGAATAATGACATATGTCCACCATTACAGTATCATATACGTTAGTTTCACTGCCCTAAAAATCCCCTGTGCCTTACCTATTCATCCCTCTCTCACTCCCTGAAAACTCCTGGCAAGCACTGAACTTTTTACTATCTCCAAAGTTTGCCTTTTTCAAGAATGTCATATAATTGGAATCATACGTAGCCTTTTCGGACTGGCTTCTTTCACTTAGCAATGTGCTTTCAAGATTCCTCCATGTCTTTTGGAGGCTTGACAGCTCATTCTTTTTATCATTGAGTAATACTCCACTGTATGAATATACTATAGTTTGTTTATCCACTTACCTATTGAAGGATATAATAATTGCTTCAACGTTTTAGCGATTATGAATAAACATGCTATAAACATCCGTGTGCAGAGTTAAAAATATTTATTTATTTATTTGGCTGCGTCGGGTCTTGGTTGCTGCACATGGGATCTTCGTTGCGGCGTGCAGGATATTTAGTTGCTGTGGCATGCTGGATCTTTTAGTTGCAGCATGCAGAATCTTTAGTTGCGGCATGTGGGATCTAGTTCCCTGACCAGGGATCGAACCGGGGCCCCCTGCATGGGGAGCACGGAGTCTTAGCCACTGGACCACCAGGGAAGTCCCTGTGTGCAGATTTTTGTGTGAACACAAATTTTCAGCTCATTTGGGTAAACACTAAGGTGCCTGATTGCTGGGTCCTATGTTTAATTTTGTAAGAAACACCCAAACTATCTTCCAAAGTGGTTGTACAATTTCACATTCCCAGCAATGAATTAGAGTTCCTATTGCTCCACATCTTCACCAGCAAATACTGTGGTGTTTTGAATTTTAGTCATTCCGATAGGTGTGTAGCATGTATTTCATTGTTGTTTACCTCCAGTTTTTTTTTTTGAAAGCCAGCTCAAGTGGTTCTATTAACTTTGTAATGAACTCAATGCTTATAAGAACTCTCTTACATCAGGTGTTGACGTTCTTGAACTAGAACCTCTATGACTACTATGATTTTCAGATATCTGCATGCAATGCAAGTACCATTTATGTGCTTAATGAATATTCTGTTAGTCATAACATTGTTTGTCAACTAAGTCAGATAAACAAGCTTATGATACAAACTTAGCTATAGCTAGATATTATGCATAATAAATGTGCCCTGGATTTGACATCACCAATAACTGCAAGAGCTCTGAATCTCTCAATTTCAAACATAACCCTCTGTGACGTCACCTCCTACCCTCTCAGCCTGCCTCCCCCAGCATTCCTGCTCAAAAGCCACTATTACTTGTGAGACCCCATATCCACTGGCCTTTTCACAGATTCACTATCCACCATGCCCTTCATTCATCCCCTCCTTACTCAGCTTGGATTCTACTCTAGCCCACTCAAGGGCTTTGCTCTTGCAATTTTCACTGCTTTTCCCTGTACCACCATTTTTAAAAACATTAATTTTATTGAAGTATAGTTGATTTACTATGCTGTGTTAATTTCTGCTGCACAGCAAAGGGATTCAGTTATACACATATATACAATCTTTTTCATATTCTTTTCCATTATGGCTTATCACAGGATATTGAATATGGTTCCCCGTGCTATACAGTAGGACCTTGTTGTTAATCCATTCTATGTATAATAGTTTGCATCCGCTAATCCCAAACTCGCAATCCGTCTCTCCCCCTGCATTTTCCCTTTGGTAACCATACGTTTGTCTTCTATGTCTGTGAGTCTGTTTCTGTTCTGTAAATAAGTTCATATGTGTTATATTAAGATTCCACATATAAGTGATAGATGATATTTGTCTTTCTTTTTCTGACTTACTTCACTTAGTGTGATAATCTCTAGGTCCATCCATGTTGCTGTAAATGGCATTATTTCATTCTTTTCTATGGCTGAGTAGTATTCCATTGGTGTGTGTGTGTGTGTGTGTGTGTGTGTGTGTGTGTGTGTGTGTGTATCACATCTTCTTTATCCATTCATCTGTCGATGGACATTTAGGTTACTTCCACGTCTTGGCTATTGTCAATAGGGCTGCTATGAACATACAGGTGCATGAATCTTATTGAATTATAGTTTTGCCCAGATACATGCCCAGGAGTGGGACTACTGGGTCATATGGCAGCTCTCTTTTTAGTTTTTTGAGGAACCTCCATACTGCTTTCCATAGTGGCTGCAAAGATTTATATTTCCACCAACAGTTGTCCACCATTTTTAATTCCCTCAGTACTGGATCATTACTTAGGAATAAGTAATAGTAGTAGTCATCTTAAAACAAAATGAAACAAAAACGTTTCTTAACTCAAAGCTTTTTTGTTATTGTTATTGCTTCATTTCTTCACTCTCCTTCATAGTAAAACCCCCCAAAGAGTTGGGTCTACTTGCTATCACCACTTCCTGACCCCCTCTCCCAGTCAACCGGGCTTGTGCCTCCACAGTTCCATTGAAACAGCTTTATCAGTGTCACCAATGTCCTACACTAGCCACAGCCAATGGTCTGTTCTGTCTTCATCTTACTTGACTCCTCACTACTTCTGACACCTCCAACGATAGCCATTGTGAAGCACAATCTTCTCTGAGCTTCCAAGCCACCCTTGCTTGCCTGCTTCCCTCCTGCCTTCACTGTCTCCCCCTCTGCCGTCTCAACTAAGATGTTGGACTGCCCAAAGCTTTCAGCACTTTCGTCTAGTCTATCTACATTCTTTGCCTCATGGCTTCAAAAACTATCCATATGCTGATGACTCCCAGGTGTAGATCTCCAGACTTGGATCTCTTCCTAGAGCTCTAATTCCCTTTAATGAATTCGAGTGTAAAATCCTTTCATGGCTTCCCATTACATTTGGAGTAAAATACAGGTTTTTTGTTTTTGTTTGTTTGTTTTTTTAGACACAGTGTTTTCTTAACCACGTCTTATGTGGCCTCTACATAAAGTGCTTCCTCTTCCTGCTTCCCCGACTCCATCCCTTGCTGCTAACTTACCCATTTAATTGGTTCCAGCCACTCACAGCGCCCTTCTTTCTGCCCCTGAGATGTTCATTCCTGATTGGGGCCTTTGTACTTGCTGTGGCTTCAGCTTGTAAATCTTATCTTCTGCCTGCCTTCTTCTTTTCATTTAGGTCTTAACTCAGATAGGATGTCCTCAGAGAGGTCATCTGCTGATTATATTTGCTAAAGCAACTCCCCTGCTCTCTCAACTATATTACTTTACTGGTTAATATATTTCTTGTCCATTTCATCCCACTTCAACACCAGCTAAGTGAAGATAGGCACTGTGATTGTCTCATCTCTGCTTTATCCTCAGTGCCTGAACGGTGCCTGGCACAGACTAGATGCTCAATATCTACATTTGGTGACAGCTGACATTATCTCATTTAACTGCAAATGTGCCTTAGCCTTTAGAGTTCAATTCAAATGATTGATTTTTCTACCCTACTTCCCTGAGCAAAGAGACCTCTTCTTCCTCTAGAGCTTTATAGCCTTTGGTACAGACCTGTATTTGAGCCCTTATCCACGTTCACTGCGACTGTTCCCTTGACTTGCCCCAAGAAGAATTTGCTGTGTCCCCAGTATTTGATCCACTGCCCAATACATATTAGGCACTCAAATATGTGGGGTTCTTACTGACATCACTGACACCAAAATGAACTTCAGCTTGCTTCTTTATCCCCACCAGAGATTTTTTTTTTTTTTCCAGAAGAAGTAGGTAGAGTCCCATACACAGGATCTGGTTATTAAGAACTCTCACCATTATTAAAGTAGTGATGTTCCCCTATGTATTAAAACTTCAGACACTCAGAGAGTGTTTCGGAGTCTGGAAAATTTAATGCAGCTTCCAAAAGTGCCAATTTATCACAGGGGAGTTACTGAACACCCTGAACATGCTGGCTTATTAAGTAGAAGCACTTATTAACCAGATGCTTTCCAGCAAAGAAAAGTATACTTATAAGTGCCTCTCTGTTAATAAAATGTCAGACTGAAGCAGCTAATTAACACTAGAAAACTTCTTTAAAAAAACGGACATAAAGAACGTGAAGAATTATTTACTTACTCTTGAACAATCATCTATGTTTTGATGATTCCCAGATCTGTACCTCCAGCTTCAATTTTTTGTTTCTCCCACATATACCCAAGGTCCAAATGGGAAGTTTCGCTTTTTTGACTCCGTTGCATCTAAAACATAATGTGCCAAACTCAACTCACTATTCTCTCTCTCAAACCACATCTGTCTATTTCATCCTGGAACCACCATGCCTTCATTTATCTCAGCTTATAGACTTAAGAGGCTCTCCCCTCCCCTTTTCATACTGTTGGTTCTTCTTTCCTGAAGACTTCTATCCATCTCTTCATTTCTGTTTCTGTTGCTCTCCCCAACACCTGGTCTGTAGTTTCATAACTAAACAACAATTACATATCCGGTACCAAGCCTCAAGTCTCTTCCACATCTAGGACACCGTATACATGGTGCTAAAGCACCATGTTTGGTATATCACTTTGCAGATAAGAGACCACCATGATGACCAAATTCCATTATAGTCTTGCTTAGTCATACTTATTCAAACTGGTTTCTTGAACTTTCAAACATGAGCCTTGGGCTAGTAACCCCAGAATATGCAAAGTTTACTTGAGTCTTCACCCCAAGCCCTACCAGAACACAAGACTATTTTAGTCATCCATTATACGGTTACCAAGCACTCTATGTCTCCCAATGGCTCCCAGTTGTATCCAAACTCTCTAATAAGACCCCCAAAGCCTGTTGACATCCAGCTTTGCTCCTCAATCTTTGCTACTCTGGTGTTCCCACTGTTCCGGTCCCTTTCCCCTCTCTCTGTCTCCTGTCTCCCCTAGATTTCAGTCAGCTACCTACCCCTCAACAAACCTGCTATCTTTATGTCTGGAACACCCTGTTCAGTTTCTTCCTGGGATGAACTTCAACTGTTTTTAACATCGAATTCAGTGATTTTCCCTCAGGAAGCTGTCCTTTGTCACTTTCCCGGCAAACCTGCTCTGTGATCGCTTGCACGGCACTTATCAAACTATCCTAGAAGGTTTGTTTACTGTCCATTTTTTCCTCAGCAAATCATGGCCTCTTTGAGGGAAGAAACAATATCTTACTGATCTTTGTAATCTCTAGAAACATAGAAGGCACTCAAAATATGCTTATTGAGTGAGTGAGTGATGGACAAAAGAATACCTGTCCAAATCTCATCCTATTTTCAGGAGTGTAGATTGGGCCAATTCACTTTCACAGGCTTCTCTATGGTTCAATTCTATTTTGATCTTTCTATGCATGGATTCCTATAGCATCCAGCCATTCTCTGTATTATAATTAAATTCTATACTGCCATATTGTCTTTACTCCAGTCTTGCTCTCTCATTCCTGAAAGATAGGTCTCTTACGCCTTTCTGGCAATGCTATGAGCACCTAGCATAAGAAATAATTAGTAAATTGATGAATGAATTAACTGGGTGAAAAATAGATCCCCAGATGGCAAAAATAAAACCAATGGAAAAAGTAAAACTGAAGTTAGAAGGCAGAGTCATTCTGTGGAAATTGATGGGAAACCACAGGCAACTGAAATTTATGACCTATAACTTGAATACGAAAGTCTAAATACAATTAACAAACACTTATTACGCGGTTTTTATGTGCTGCCGTTACCCTAGATACTGGCATTATGCTATAATTTAATTTAACGAGCTGACCAAAAAAAAAAATCACCCTGAAATTATAACAAAAAACTCCCAAACCTATTCTATTAGAGATACAAAGAGAGAACACAGATGAAGGAGCAACCAACTGTACTCTTGAGGGTCTTCTTACTGTCCTAAATTCTTTTTTCCCCCAAAATGAATCTAAGGTCTCACAGAAATCCTTAAGCCACCAGAGAGCAAGCCACTTTCATTACCCTCGATTTGAGATGATATGGGAGCCATTTGCTATGCAAAAGTTACAGAGAAGAAGTAAGAGTGAATCTGGATCTCTTAAATGATGCTGGACCCTCTGTTTTAAATGCATGTTTTGGAAAGCCTGCGTCTCTGTGCCTTTCAGTGGGAAAAGAGCTGGGAACTCCTGTGAGATGGAGCTGAAAGATGGGTGCTGTTGATCTATCCCAGTATTTCTTAACATGTGCAGTATTGATATTTGGGGCCGTATAGTTCTTCGCTGTGAGGGTTACCCTGTGCCCTTGGGGTGTTTAGCAGCACCCCTGGCCTCAACCCACTAGATGTCGCCCTCCCTTGTGACCACCACCAAAAAAAAAAAAAAAAAGTCTCCAGACATTACTAAATGTCTCCTGGGGGCAAAATTGTGCCTTGTTGAGAACGAGTGATCTATGTCGTGCTTTGGAAGAACTTCTGGGTTTGAGAACTGAAAAGCAAATCATCAGTTAGTTTCTTCATATGCATTTCCGTATGCACTAAAAACACTTTTCCTCTCTTAATGACTTTTACCATGAGTTTTCTGTTTGGACATAGCTATTTACATATTATATATGGATAGGTATGTCTTAGTCACATTGTACATACAGTTTCATCTATGGTCTTTCATTTATCTTCGTTAAGAAACTCTAAATATTCAAGACCTCTCTTAATAATAAGGATAACCTGTCTTCTAGAACTAGTTACAAACCTAGTGATCTCAAATCTAGTCTCTGACAATCCTTAAAGTTCTAAATAAAGACTTCCCAGGAATATAAGTTCTAAAACACTACAACAGCGTAAAAATACTCCCTAGCAAGTGTCAGAGACCCAAAGGCCACATCTAATGAATTTTAGGTGTTCAACCCTGCTGTGTAGAGGCCCAGGAAGGCTGTAACCAGCCAATATGTTCTCTCAAAGGCTGAGAACTCTGAGAAGGACAGAAGGTGACAGAGAATTACAGGAATAAAAATGAAGAAAAGGAAAGGGAACCGGTGAGATCAGCCCCAGTGAGGGCAATGGGAAGCAGTTATAGAATAGCATGCAGCAGGCAGAGGGAAGCCAGGAGCTTACAGGTGAGTGAGACAAAATACAGAAACATGTAGGAAGTTTAGGATGTCACCTTAAGGACAAAGATCATCTTTAGGGCATGTGAGGAAACAGAAAGGGCTCCTACACAAGAGGAACATGAGAGACTTTAAAGAAAGCCAGCCCCTGCTCCTCCGTCAGTGCCCACTTGGCCCTCGGTCTGCACCTGCTCTGGCAGCCCCACTGCATCACCCATGACAACGGATGTACTGATGCTCAACTCTACTCCCGTAGTCTGTTTCGGCAGGCAGACACTGCATTTTCTATTTTTATTCAATTAAAAATAAAAAGCTCCGGCTAACAGGTCCTCCTCTCAGACTCTCTCACTTCACACCACGCTTTTATTTTTTTAAAGCACTTATTACAACTCAAGCTAAATAACTATTTGTGTAACTTTTATTTAACGTTTGTCTTCCCTGTTACAGACTGTAACTCCCGTGAGTTCAGGGGCAACATCTGTCTTAGTCACCTCTGTACACCTACTTTCCTAGCCCATAACTTGTGGCACTTGATATTTATTTTAAAAGAATAAGTCTTTGATTATCTAGTTTGTTCCCTGAGGGCACCAGATATCAGAAGAAAGCCAAATTGCTAAAAATCAATACGCTGAAATAAACAATATACAGAATGACAAGTTTGCCAAAGCCAATTTGCCAAAAATCAATGTGCTAAATTTACCAAAACATCTTATTTCTTGTAACTGTTTACAAATTTAATGAAAATTCATATTACATTGAGTGGTTCTAATAGCTTTTGACGATTTTAAGGAAACATTAGATGACTGTTTTTACATTTTATTTTAAGAGCAGCATTTTACTGAATGTTCATTTTATTGAGAGAGTTAAGAATCAGAATGATTTAGATTTCTACTGAATAGATTTAATATTAAGATAAATTTAATAGTTTCCCAATCTTTTGAGTAGTCCCATCCTATTTCCTTTCTACTGCTTTGGACAGTTCTCATTTTTCACATTGAATCTGCTTGCCCACTGCTACCATGGTGACATACCCCATTTCTCAGATATCCCAGTTGCTAGATAATAACAAACGAGCTTATCATTTGAGACGGAAAGGCTTTAGACATTCCAGATTTCTTTAGTTGTTTTTGAATGTCATTTTCTGTTATGCTAGAGTTTAACCTTTTTCGTACTTTCAACCAGAATGACTTATCAGCCTTAATTTGGTGTTTTTGGCAACTCGTTAAATTTTATCATATCAAATGTGAAAGGGTGGTTTTGGGCATCTATCTTCCATCCTTTGCCATTAAAAATATTTCAAATTTTATCACTTAATCATTCTTTGACCAATGGCACAAAGGGTGTTTCAACTTAAGATTTGTATTCTTTCTTTTTAATTAATTAATTAATTAATTTATTTATTTATTTTTGTCTGTGTTGGGTCTTCATTGCTGCACGCGGGCTTTCTCTAGTTGCAGTGAGCGGGGGCTACTCTTCGTTGCGGTGTCTTCTCTCTTGTTGCGGAGCACAGGCTCTAGGCACGCGGGCTTCAGTAGTTGTGGCACGTGGGCTCAGTAGTTGTGGCACAAGGTCTTAGTTGTTCCCCGGCATGTGGGGTCTTCCCAGACCAGGGATCAAACCCATGTCCCCTGCATTGGAAGGCGAATTCTTAACCACTGTGCCACCAGGGAAGTCCCTTTAGATTTGTATTCTAACAATGAGTAACCATACTCACCATATCTTATTGATACGGTTGTTCTGGGTCTTTCCTCAGCAAATTCATGTTTATGATGAATATATAGGAAACTAGTGTCATCCTGAAATTGTGGTTGTTGGCAATAAAATATATTTTTTCTGAAGATTAAACATATTGACAAGAAAATTAAACTATCTGTGACCCTTAGTTTTTGAGAAATTAGATCTTTTTAAAGTGCTGGATATAGAAAAGAAAAACTTGAACTTTGTAGAAACTGTCAAAGTTGTTAAAGCAATTCAACCCAATGTGAAGTTCTGTAAACTTCATAGTTGGTATTTTAATACATTTGATGAAGTGGCTTAAAGCTCTAGACAAGAGAGGTTTTTTGTAATTGATTAATTATAAGTTTTAAAAATTAAACAATTTTTAAAATTGGAAAAATAAACTGTCTATTTGCAGAGAGATAATGGAGAGATGTAGAATCTCTCCAGTGTGGCACCCTGACAAGGTTTTTGCCACTATTCCACTCTTGACTCGATAGACAGAAATGTTGAAAAAGAGCCTCTATTTCACTGTAAACCTGAGGATTATAGCAAAGAAAAAGGATCTTGTTTTGAAGAAAAGAATAAAAGCTCTTTATAATCCTAAATTAACATGCTATTAAGAAATTTGCCTAGTACTTTTATTAGAAAAATCTCAACTGTATCTGAGGCAACAGATTATAGAAAGAAAATGGCCATTTAAAATACCATTTAAGATGCTAGATTTCTCTATCTATAGAACGATAGAATCTCTATCTATAGAATGAGCTTTTAAAAGGTCTAAAGGAAGAAGGTCTTTTTTTTTCTCTTCTTCTCTCAGGTATCTTGGAAGCAGGCATTTAATATGATACCATCAGTTGGGGAGCTGTGTTTATAGAAAATGAATGCCTAGGGATAGGAAATCAAACTGAACACTCCACTTTGATTAGGGAGCTGGGCAATGGATTTTTCTCCTTGAGACCCAAGCTTGAACCTGAAGAGGATTTTCAAAGTTGGATTGTAAAATCTTTAATGACTATGCACAAAGGTCTTTGGTTCTCTTAACTAATGTCAAATGCTGTGGAGCTGAGTGGTTTTTCTGGCTCGACCCCGGCCGTCTGCTTTTCACCTATAAGGTGAGTGCCCCTCTCATAGGGACAACTGGCAGTAAGATGATGACGTCACACATTTAACAAGGTTGTGAGATCATATTTGGCAAATTCTGACTAGTTGCTGTTGATTTTCCTTTTGATGAGTAGCTTAAACAAGATTGTGGATATTATCAATTTCTTTTCTAACATTAGTCAATAGGAGAGTGTTATTTCCCACTCTTGTCTTGATGTGTTTCTTGTTGTTTTCATGTGAATGCTTTGGTCTACTCCTGAGCTTTCCCATTGCTGCGAGAGAAGTTCTAGCTGGTAAGTAACCAGAATCAGAACAAAAATTAAAATGAAGTTGATTCTCAATTAGACAATGTGTACTAATTAACGCATCATTTTAATCCCATCCTGGGTTCTCCCTGCTCCTCTAGCTTTGGGCTTCTATTTAATGCTGTTCACTTTAGGAACACAAAGAAATCTGTATGCTAGGTAAATCTGTGGCAAAACTCAAAGGCAAAATTTAAACAATTTTAGCCATAGCTGCTGTTATCCCTGTCACTTTCAATGGGGTGATTAACATAAAATCAAATACATGCGTAAATATTATGACTGTACATTTAACAACACCCAGGGCCAAATCATCTTCATCCTGAAACTTACTTTATTGAAAATGTTAAGGGGTAAACTGAATAGCACCAGTTAGATTCAGCTATGTTGTTTGTCATGGTGGATTGTAAAAATGGCCACAAAATTTTGTAGCTCCTCATAGCAAGAGGCGAATTCTATTTCCCTACGTTTTGAATCTGGGCTGCTTGGTGTTCTGGACTGAATGTTTGTCCCCCACCCCCCACCCCACTGTGACGGCATTAGGCGGTGAGGCCTTTGGGAGGTCATTAGGTTGTGAGAGTGGAGTCCTCATGAGTGGGATTAGTGCCCTTATAAGAAGAGCCCAGAAAGCTAGCTTGCTCTATTTCCTTCATGTGAGGGTACAACATGAAGTTGTCAGTCTGCAACCTGGAAGATGGCTCTCACTAGCCCCTGTCCATGCCATGCTGGCACCCTGATCAGGGACTATATAAACAGTCTATGGCAATTTTTTATAGCAGCTCAAACTGAGTAAGACATTTGGTGACTTGCTTTGACCAATAAAATGTAGTGGGAGTGACCCCCTGTGCAAGTTCCAATCCTAAGTCTGAAGCTAGAGGATGAGCGGCCACATGGAGGAAAAGTGAGCACCTTGGATGCCATCCTGCCAACAGCCAGACAGGTGAGTGAGTCTGTCCCAGATCAACTGGCCTTCATGTCAACTGAATACAATCTCTTGAAAAAGTCCAGCGGAGATCAGCCAAACCAGCCCAGATAAGAACAACCTAGCAACCAACAGCATTGTGAGCTAAATAGAATGATGGTTGTTTTAAGTCACTAAGTTTTGTTACACGGCAATAGGTAACTGATGCAGATGTTTCATCTTTTATACTTTTGACTCTATGGGAGCAGCCCCATCACAGTGGGACTCAATAAACACCTGCCAATTGGCATGAGCATCACGGATGCAGCATTTGTGTCTCTTAAGATGCAGCCATGGCCACAGACAAGACACAACTTTTAGGAAATTTCCTAGGAAGTTGATGTTTTCACCTTTAATGTTGCAGTTACTCTCCGTTTCAACTGAAGGATTTTCAGGATCACTGATGCCTTTATAAGAATATGTAAATTAAACCATTATTTCATTCCTGCACCAGGACACAGCTTTTATTAAAAAAATCAGCTTTATCAAGATATGCTCTACATACCATAAAGTTCCCCTGTTTAAAGTGTGCAATTAAATGGGTTTTAGTATATTTACAGAGTCATGCAGTCATCACTAAAATCTAATTTTAGAACATTTCATCACCCTAAAAGGCACACAGCTTTTTGCTTCATATTTTCTAATACCGATAGCTAATAAGGACCTTTAACATCCCATTTAATTTGTGATAACATATTTCCTGCATCAGCCCAATTATCCTATATTGCAACACATGCAGTGTGCCTTGTTACTAAAAACCATGCTATGGCATTTAGAATCCTGGATCATCACACAGAAATCCGAAGAGCAAAACAACCGCTGAGTTCAAATATTATTTTCATTAAAGGAGCTTATTTAGCAGATTTTGAATTTGAAGCCCTATGGTAGTTTAGTAATTTATTTTTAATGCAGAAAAATTAAGCGAATTTAGATGGCTATTAAGACACTTCAAATTGCTATTAACAAGATGAAGAAGAGTTAAGTTCCAGAAGCTGGAGTGTGGAATCTAGAAATGGGAATGTGGAATAGAGCTGAGATATGCTGCACACTTCCAGAAGTGTTAGAAAGCATGTCGGCCACTCCATCATCCAGTGTGCAATACTGTCCAATTAAGGGTGTTCCTTCGCCAAATATTTCACAGTTCAGTATTTCAAGACACGTTTTTAATGAAAACATATCTCTATTTGTATGGTTAAAAAACAAAATGGCAGGGAAATAGATTCATTTTATAGAAACTAACTCCATAGCTCACCTTAGGTGTACCTATCTATTTCCTAAAGAAAGGTTAACAAGATTACATTTTTTGAAGCATTTTAAATTATAGGTTAATACAGCTATACTGGCAATGACTTCTTGATTCATTTGCAGTATATCAAGCTCTAGGTAAAAGAAGATAATCAACCCCAGAGTTTCAAAGATATTAAAGTGCTCCTGAAGATCAATTAGTAATTATTGCACAACAGGTTTTAGTGCCTAAGAGTTAGATGCTATGATAAGCAGTGGGAGGATACAGATGACAATCAACCTCTTATTCTACTTAAGAGATATCCCCTGGGATCTCTCTGTAAAGTGGATGGATTTCAAATTCTAGATCCCTGTATTCTACACGTTCTGGTCATAAATAAGGACATTAATTAAGCCCCGATGGCATGGAAAAAACCTCAAGGAAGAGTCATGCAACAAACATTTATCAACCACTTCAAATGTGCTATGGGAGACACAAGGTGAAAATCAATCTGTCCCCCATGGAGTAACCTGAAGGCATGACTCTCAGCTTTTCCCCAGGGCCAGGTTTCCCTTAAACAGAGGAAGGACAACGGAAAATAAAGTCTTCCTTGGACTTTTCTGTGTGTCTCAGGAGTAAGCATCCATTTATTAATTACTAATACCAAACCTACTTCCAAATAAGGTTTGAGAACACTTAATAGGAAAAGCGTGTGTATACATTTCATCATTAAAATTATGTATATACATAACATATGATCCAGCAATCCCACTCCTGGGCATATATCCAGAAAAGACAAAAGCTCTAATTCGAAAAGATACATGCACCCCAATGTTCATTGCAGTCCTATTTACAATAGCCAAGATATGGAAGCAACCTAAGTGTCCTTTGACAGATGAATGGATAAAGAAGATGTGGAATATATATATATATATATATATCTTTATATCTATATATTTATATAAATAAAATGGAATATTACTTAGCCATACAAAAGAGTGAAATAATGCCATTTGCAGCTACATGGATGGGCCTAGAGATTATCATACTGAGTGAAGTAAGTCAGAGAGAGAAAGACAAGTATCATATGATATCACTTATATGTGGAATCTAAAAAAATGATACAAATGAACTCATTTACAAAACAGAAACAGACTCACGGACATAGAAAACAAACTTCCGGTTACCAGAGGGGAAAGGAGGGGGAGGGATAAATTAGGAGTTTGGGATTAACAGATACATACTACTATATATAAAATAAACCATAAGGGCCTACTGTACAGCACAGGGAACTATATTTAATATTTTTTAATAAACTATAATTGAAAAGAATCTGAAAAAGAATATATGTACGTATATATATGTATAAGAATCACTTTGCTGTACACCTGAAACACAATATTGTAAATCAACTATATTTCAATTAAAAATGCTTTAATGAAAAATTAAAAAAATAAATTATATATACATATTTAAAAGAAAGGTAAGAAGAAAAGGGTTGGGGGATAATAATATGAGAAAACGTAGTATTAAGCAAAGCTACTACTGTTTAGCACAACAGTTCATTCCGTAACAGAGGGCTGAACTCTTCATCTCAGAGAGGAGGAAATGACCCTTAGCCCCACCTCTAAACTCTGAGATTCTGCTGCAAGGGTCCTTCCTGGGAAACAGTGAATAACATAGATAACAGTATTCTGAGTGGCACTTTTAAAAAATATTCAGAGATAGCTGGATATGGCTCAGTAGCATAAGAACTTCAATAAAAATCAAGAACCTAATGCTGTAAAAATATTTCCATGAGAAGTCAGAGTAACCCAATCCAGGTAGATGGTGTTCTGGCAATCTGACTTGATACAAGGATATAGTTCAAAGCATAGAGCACCAAAGGCTAACATTTCTCAGCCATTCCTTTGGGGGCATCAACTTACAGGAGATGCAGAGCAGGTCACTCAAACTTAAGATCATTAGAATTACCTGCAGTGCAACTGCTCTCTGATGGAACTCTAAGCATCCGGACTGGATACAGAGAAACTACTATTCACAAGTAGAAGTGTATTCATATACACATATTTACTGAGCACCTACTATGTACCAGCACTAATCTAGAGGCTGAGATTCAGGGGAGAACATACAGACTTGGTCCCAGCCATTACTGAGTTTACAATCCATAGGGGGCAGAGAAGGTAGAGAAATAAAATAATAAATACGTAATTTTTTTAAAAAGATAATTTCAGGCACTAAGTGCTATGAAGACCCTCTCAATAAAGAGTAACGAAGAGTCTGACTCCATTCTTCAGTTTGCTGATGCCTTTCAGGCCTCACCACGTTCTCTTCCCCTTACACTGCACATCTGGGCAAGCTGATAAGAAAGCTCAGGTGCACCTTTGGTGTTGGCAAGAAGTTCAAGCCATGTCAGCCCCAGCTCAAGGGCAGGAACCCTCACCCCAGCCTCACCCCAACCGCCATATATATAACCCCCAGTCCATCTCCCTTCCCTGCTTTCTCAAGCAATTTTTGGACCAGCTTAGGCGTTCACCCGGCTCACCCCAGAAAGCACATTACTCCAATAATAGACCCTTTCATACCCTCCTGGTGAACGTGTGGCAACATGAGTCTTGACATTTGAACCAAAGTTTGGATGGAGGGGCCATATTGCCTCTGAGAAGTGATCACATCACAAAGCAGGGCAAACTCTCAGGATTACATGCACAATAAGAAAAGCAGCAAGGTCTCTTGGGGCTAGGCTCAGAAACTGAACAACGTCACTTTTGCTGAATGCTCTTGGTCACAGCAAGTCACCAAGCCAGGTCTTCACCTCTTGATAGGAGGAGCTGGGAAAATTTGTGGCCATTTTTACAATCCACCACGACCATCTAGCTGAGTGCAGTTGGGCAACACCCAGTATACCCATTTCGTTGTAACGTGAGTAAAAGTCTTTTGATGAATATCACGACGGATAATTTTGTCCTGATGAAGGGCTTCTCCACTCTGCAAGAGGTCGGGGCTGGGGTCCCAGGGGGCCAAATCTTATCACCTTATATCCCTGTGAAACTGAGTATATAAACCTGCATATCCTAGGTACTGAAGAAATTATTATAGATGTGAACTAAAGTGAATTTTAAGCTAAGAACAATGTCATAGCTAAAGCATAGCAGTAAAAGGGGAAAAAGTCAGCCATAAAACATTTTGAAAAATCTTCCATATATGTTCATACATCATCTCATGCATCATTCACATTTTTCAGTCATTTTGAACTCAGCAGTGTCAAACTGAGGCCTCTTGTTAGAAGGATGACAAAGCCACTGGAGATAATTCTGACGCTCTAATAACATAATTAGGCACCTGATCTGTAGGAGGGTGAGTCATCATGAGCCTCCCGACAGACCTGTGGGATGGGATAGAATGGCTCACCTTGGGAAGTGTGAAGCACACACCCACAATTCTATGGATATGTGCTAGCTGAAGTGCTGAATTAATTTCCCCCGTTGGAAGGCAAACGTGTGTATTTGATTATGCATGCTGCCGCCTTCCTTAGTTCTCAAAATGCCCTTCTGATTTTGCATCCATTGGGCAAAATACTTACTGACTTTGCTAGGACTGAGCTAAGCCTTATGAACAATGAAACATACAGGGGTTTTTGCCTTGAAGAAGAAGGAAACTAACGATAGTTGATATATTGCTCTATGCTAGTCTCTTTGCATAAGGTTTCTATGCACCACTTACAACAGCCCAGTGAGGTTTTAATATTATAGATTATGAATTTGTTCTAAGTCTTGCACCAAATATATGGCAGAATCTTGATTCAACCCCTGGTCAACTTCAACCTACACACCCAGGCTCTTTCCAGGCTATAACAACAGGTTTCCTCCAGATATGCAAATATTCCATCAGTTTCGATTCTTTGTTAGAATACTAGACCACTACTACAGTTATTAAAGGAAAACCTCCCTTCCTTCCCCCAGTGAATCTCTCTTTAGATTCTATCTCTACACAATTGCGATTCCATGGGATGATGGGTACATCAGACAACGTGGCCCTGGTGAATGAACTGCCTGCTCCTCAGGGTCAAGTCCCAAGTACATGCAGTAAAGAAGGAAATTAAAATACGTGGACGCTAAGTCAACCTCACCTCTGCTAGAAACAGTGCAGTTTCCAGATTAAGTTCTCCCTGATAAATCCAGCTCTTAACTCTTGTAGGACATACAAATTGTTTCTCACAATTGGGTGCATAATTTTATTACGTACTGTTCTGCAGTTAATTATTGCTTCACTTGTGTTATTCTGGTGACCTCCAACTGTTTTAGGGTAAACTTGAGTGTAATTACCATGTTTTATGTGTTGCAAGTACTCACATGTATGTGTGTATATGTGTGTGTGCACAAATATGTGTATCTGTAGTTATTTATTTATTGTATCAACCATGGGCTGTTAACCAAATTTCACACCAAGTATTTGCATATTCCCATGAATGATAATTTACATAGATTTAAAGTCAATTTAAATATGCCCAGGGGATTTTATTACACTTATTGATAAAATAGATCGTTAAGAAGTAGGCTAGTTGCCCGACAAGCCTCAAATGAGATACGAGAAAAGTTAAGGATTTTTTTAGGTAACCCCAACAGTTTTCTCCTTTTAAATGAGGTTCTAGAACAGATGGGGATTTCCCTTCATAGAGCATTCATTCATCATTCATACAACTAAATAGTTCCAGAATGCTTACTGAATGCCAGACACTGTGTCAGGTATCAAGGACATTACTGGTATCAGAGCTCTCTATGGGTAGTTTCTATTAAGCTAAAAGGAAAATGCAATTTCATAGGAGAAAATATGTGGAAACTATCAAGATATTCCAAAGTCTAACGATAGCTGAATTAGGCTGACGCACAAACTTGGTTGTCCTGATTAAAAAAACTTGTTCCAGCTCCATCTGATTTCTATTTCAACCTCTTCCATGGACACAGATTGATTGAGGTTGGTCAGAGCTATTTAACTGTCACAGATCTACTAGAATTTTCTCTGTTTCTCTCCTTTTATGTGTGTTAGGGGATTATGATGTAGATGGCTTGGAGGATAGAGACTGGAAAAGCCAGGATATTGAGCCTCCAAATTTTAGTGTGGGAAGTAAAGTTCCTCTGTGTTTAAATGAATTCTTGGACAACCCAATGGCTTTGCTCCAAAAATGGCCTGCTGGAGTGGAGGATAATCTCACATGGGTCATTACACTTCCAAGCGTTAAGCCTCAGAATGAGCATTAAATTAAAATTCCCTGCACCTAGTAGGCAGAACATTGTGATACTCAAAAGACGTGGAAGTGCTAAATGAATTCTGAGCAATAATATTATTACCACTGCATATTTATTGAGTTCAACAGGGTGCTAAGTACTGTACAGACAGATAATACAAGCAGCCTATACAGAAAAAAGCAACAGCAGTAGTCTTATAACAGTCTCCCATTCATCTGCTTTAGGAATAGACAGTGTAACTAGACTTGTTAGAAATAATCTCCTCTTTTCAAAAGTATCCTCAAGGTTTTCTATGCTTTTGTTTGATTGGAAAGTGGCCGATTTTCCACAGTTACCATTTATGAATGTGGCCAAGTCTCCCAATTTCAAAATTACCACAAGAATGCTGCAGGCATTAAAATGAAGAACTTCATCCCCTTGCAACTGGAAATTACGAATGGAGTTTTCTGGGAAATCTTAAATCAGCTGTAAAATATGATATATGTACCACTATGTTTTTTATTCGACTGGGGAAATATGCATTTTCAAAATTAATAATATTGCTCTTTTTAACTAGCCTTCAATTTTCTGAAAAAAATGCATACATTTGAATGCCAAAAGAATTTAAAAATTGATGAGTGAAAATATTCAAAGTTGAAGCATGAAGCAAATTTCCTTTTTTAACAAATCTAGACACAAATAGAGGAAAAGTTCAAGTACAGTATACCCAATATGTACAGGCAAGAAGAAATATGCATGTGGATGAGCCTCAAGAATAACTTTGCATACACAGAAACTAACTGAATTTCAGAATCCTAACTTTCTTTATTTAAATGCCAGCCCATCAGGGTTAGAAGAAGAAAAAATGAAGCACTTTAGAGAAAACGGGTTATAAACTGTCACTGTTGAGTTTAGTGTTCTGACAACTTTGAAAGTAACTATAATGTAATTTCTCAAGTTGGTAGCTAAAATAGTGGAACATCTGGATGCCAACGAAATGTATGACAATCAAGGAGAGAACAGAAAAGCAGCGGGAAAAATGCTTTCCCTCTGCTTATCATTCTTTGTGGTTTTGAACTCTTGCTCCAAACCTTGGCTATGGCAGTCGAAGGCAGTTCTCTTCTCAATGATTCACCTATCATTCCTGATCATATGAGCCTATGTCTGGGCCTACTTATCATTTCCAGTAGCTGTCCTTTCCACCAGCTTGCCTCCTAAATGTGCTATCAGGCTTCATGCCTGAACACCTGTGTGAAGAAGTGTGTACAATGTCTCACGTAAATGGGTCAGATTTCAACCTTGTAGGCTGGGTCTGGCCTTTGGAAATGGTGTCTCCAGATAAAACCTTTATTAAACAAACACAGAATCCAGTGCATGTTGTCCTGGGGTTAAGTGACCCTAATGTGGACAATATAATGAAGCTGAACTGTAGAGAAACATGATCCAGATACATTTGTCTTACCAACAGGCAACCTCACAGATGCCGCTTCCTTCTATGGTTTCTGAACTGGCCTTGCCACTTGTCAAATGACTAAAGCTACGTATTTATGTCATTGGAAATATCTGGGCACAGGCCAATGCCGCTTAAGCTCCTCCCGGATACGAACTAATTATAACTGAGTTGAGATTCATTTTCTCCTTCCTCTGTCTAACCACAATAAAGAGGATGGAAAAAGAACATTTTTTTTTTTTCCAATTCAATTCAACCCATACTTACTGGGGATCTAATAAGTGTAACCTCAGTGCCAGGAGGAAAACTGAAATTGTCATTAAGGACTTTGTAATCTATGGTCTCATAACAGAGACGTACTCATGAATGATATATTTCTTTCCATTTTTACCTTAAGAGGGGATGTTTCATAGACGGATATTATTTTTCCTGCCCTCCCTCACTAAAAACCACACTTCAAGGTTGTCTGAAAGTGGAGTCTCTCTGGGTGCAAAGAGGACTTATTCTTGGCATGCGCACCAGAGTCTTTCCAGAGTCCCTTTTACTTACCGGCGCCAAGTTGAAACTGATGTGACATGGATAGGGAGTTAGGGCTGCCCTTCTTCCTACCAGTTCTCCTTGCATCGTTTGATGGGATTTTGTCTTGAAGCACGGGAAGGCGCATGTACCCTCTCAAAGACACGTCAAGCCTCAGATACAGTTTGGTTTGGATCCTTTCCCTCTTTTGACACCACAGTTTGTCACCAGTAGAGAATGCAGACAGCCATGCCAAATGCGAATGTCGCCTGCATGCCCACATTTGGCAGATGTTTACCCAGATCTTTAATTTGGGATTTAAACAGTTCATCATCTAGTAGACGATATCTAAGGCCTGCTTAGCGCCGAAACTTTATGATTCCGTGGGATTTATTTGCACTTTTGTGAAAAGATGCTGACAATAATACATCATTTTGCCTTCACTGAGAAAATGTTATAAAGGAAAATATTAATCTACAGTGGAAGAGATGGGGATAGTTCACGTTTGTGGAAAAAACGTTCAGAAGTAGAACATTACCTATTTAGTTTACGTGTTCAGGTTTCCGATATAATTTTCCAAATGACATGAGTGAATATGCAGTAGTCCCTTTTTTTCAAGTGTTTTGGAGATATTTATGTAAAAATTTTCTTACGCTGCGTACTTTTGCCTTCAATAAGTGAATTCTATAAGGTAGGGTCTCACAACTTCAGCCAAGGGAAGGATTTTGGCTTATATTTGTGTGCAGGCTGGTCGAGTGCCTGAAACAATCTGCTAAGTGATATTAGACCATGTCCAGGGTCTTTCTTTCAGTTGATCTACAAGCAGGAGGTTAAGGAAATGCCTGCTTGAAAGTGGGCACCAAACCCACACTGCAGAAGTGTTAATAGGAGAGCTAGGAGGCTAGGCTATATCCATGCAGTCTTCCAGAATAAGTGATGATGGTCCATTACTTAAGGTCATTAAAAACCCTACCACAGACTGCTATTTAATGAGATCTCATGCAACCAAAAAAAAAAAAGCCATACTGAATCTGAATTTTTTAACATAAAAAATTTCCCACAATAAACTGATAAATGCAAAAAGGAGGTTATAAAACTATAGGTATAGTATGATTTCAATCTTTTTGACAAGTTTTATGCAGGATTATATGTAATGTACGAGCTTATACACATAAATGCAAAATAAAAGTTCCTAAAGTTTATACTCCAAAACCTAAAAAGTAAACATCATTTCATGGGGAAATTTTGAGTGTTACATTTTTCTTCGTTTTTGCTTATCTTTATCTCTCTTTTTTTTTTAACAATGAATGTGTATTATATATAACGTGTTTCTGGTACATCATAGTTACATGTTTCTACTTATTCTGTAATTTGAAATAACTGTATTTAAAAAAAAAATCCTACCATAGGCACTAAGTAATTTCTAAAAGAAGAGTTTTGAAATAAACTCTAATTTTCTCCCTTTCACTGAAGTGTATTAGACACATGCTTTAAACCATCAGAAACTGAGGTCACTCTTCCTTACATATGGATGTCCTTGTGATATGACAGGAACTTTTAAATGAGTTGCTCCTGGAAGCATCATTTTTGAAGACGGGTAAATGGTTTTGTACGTGTATCTAAGCACATATCATGAGTCTGTCACGGTCTTGCACAGAGAGATTTGTAATTCTTCATCCTGAGGTAGAGCAAGCATGTCCTGCTACCACTGACACACAGAACAACGTCTCCTGTTGTAAAAATGCTAAATAAAAACCCCATCGTGTTCTCTAGCTGAAAGCACCTCTCTAATTCCTGGACACCACAGGAGTCCGTCTGCCAAAGCCCTGTCTCCCTGCTGGCAATGCTATAATGTGCTTTAAACTTAATTTCAGTCTTTCTGACTTGATGGTAGTGATGGTAAAGGTGAGACTTTGCCAAACTCATTCACAATGGCAAAGAGACTGCCCCACATTGTAAAAAGAAAAATTCAGTCATCTGGTATCTAAGGGATACCAAAAGTTGCTTTCACAACACTCAATTTAAAGGCAACACAAGAGAAAATCAATTCTCTCTATATGGAGAAGGAAGACATTCTGCTTTTTCAGAACACAGGGCTTGATTGGTCAGAGGCCCCCTGCCCCGTGGGTACTAGTTTCTTAGTTTAAAAATGTCTTTGTGAAGCTTCTTAAGAGGGCTATTAATGAGTACTTATACATTTAAAAAAAATATTGAGCTTTTCCTATTTCATTTGAAATAGTATCCTAAAAGTAGAGTTTATCTCAATTACATATTAGCAAAGTATACCTTAGCATGGAACTTAGCCCCATGTCCAATTTAAAGATTTATTAGCATCTTTAAAAATGTATAGTGGCATGCCAAGAGTTATAACAGGGTACCTCATGAAAAGTCTTCCTTCTGAATTATGTATTTATGACTTCCTGAGGATGACAGATTTCAGGGAGGTAAATGTGATTTAAGAACTGCTTTTAGGCTCCAAACACGCACTGGGGTTTGCAAGAGGCCTCTGCACTGACTGGGGTGAAGGCTTTTCCCTTCCTGCATGGCAGTTGGCACCATGGGAGACCTGCCAACCTCTTGCCTAGGCACCGACTTTTGTGGGTTTCTGGGCAGTACAGCTCACTGTAGCCTGGGAAGCATGGGTTATCTGGTTTGTAGATTTCCTGGAGCCCTAAACTTAAAGTTCAATCAATGTCCATTAGGTGCCCATGATGTTCCAGGTATTGTTCTAGGTGCTGGGAGTACAAAGAGGGGCACTCCTTAGCTTGCCCCCCACCCCCCATCCTACTGCTGGCCTTCACCAAAGACACGGCCAGGAAGGGAGACATTGCCGAATCTCTAGGGAGCCCATCCTGCACCTTGCTAACAGAGCTGAGATGGCCTGAAGGAGAGGCCAAACTTGAATCTACTAAGGGCAACGAATTTTGAAGGACGGTATCTGTCACTGGGTATTAACCATGGTGTGGAAGACCTCTACTGAGAATCTCTTGTCTATTCATGATCAGTTTATTATTTCCACTCAACTGAGGTGTTGACATCTGAATGAAACAGGAAAAATTCCCATTATGTGTTTAAATATTAACAGCTAAACACAATTTAAGGCCTTAAAGTCGCTGTAATTCTGGGGAAAGCTTGGGAGTTAGTGATGAAGCTGGGTAGACCTAGAGATGACTAACCTGGAGAGAAATTAACTATCTGGGAATGCTACAGCTCTGCCATTTGAGCTAGGATGCCTTAGTCTCCCATCTCAGAGTTTGACTTAGAAAGCCAGGGGAACTGTACATCACCCAGCAGAGCCCCAGTGACCTGCTTCATAGCCAGGCTAGACCCATGGTTGACTCCTCATTCTGCCTATCTTTGGAGAACGAGCTGTGCCAACTTAGATGGTCATAGCCCATTTAAATGGATGCTGGCAAATGGAAGATGATAAATCTCTGAAACTTTGGGCTTGTCTCCAGAAAAGGAAGGAAGAAATTAGTACTCTTTTGAGTGCACACCATATGCCAGGATCTAGGTACATTCATAGATGCTATCTTGCTAAAGTACTATAAACATATTCAACAACCATGAGACAAACTACACATGCAATGTAATATAATGCACTCAGTGTTCTGAATTCTGCCACAAGAAGACTGCTTCAGGGATCAAAAGGGAAAATTTTAAGCTTCTAATCATAATAGCTGACACATATTAAACTCTTAATATGCGCAATGTACGTGCACCATGCCAATCCTCACAAAATCCTATGAAAAAAATATTATCATTATTATCCCAATTTTACAGGTGGGGAAACTGAGGCTAGGTAGAGTAAGAAAGGTTACGTGGCCAGTGAGTGGCTAGGCTTCTCTGTCTCCAAATCCTATGCTTTAACCATCTCTGTCTACATTTGTTGTACATGATTAGTTTGATGTAGACTTTAAGACGACTACTATAATTAGGACATTGTTATGAGAGATGCCTTACTTCTCACTAAGTCAGATGAAATAATTGTGCAAAATACATCCAAAAAGATAAAGTAACCAAATTTATTACAGGTTTTCTCAATTTTAGAGGAACTGTATTAGCTCCAACATACTGACCTATTTTCCTGAGCTCTGAAATCTGGGACTCTCTTGACTTATCTTCCTTACAGTCATCTGTATCCTGCTCACAACCTTCTCAGCATTTCACTAAACCAGTCCTGCTGCAAAATAGATGAGGTTGGTAGCCCCTGATCTGCCATGAAAGCAAGTCACTTGAAAGGTCCCAAAACAACAGCTCATTTGAATAAAGCTGTCTGCGGCATGCAGGAAGCAAGCCAAAGTAGTTTTCCTTTTTATTAATAGAGGAAATTGAGTTGAAATCTCAAGTTCTGAACCTGCCGCCACTCCATTTTTTATTTTCCCACAGACAGACTTAAAGCGCTCAGCTGGGTCATATATGGTGTTAGGCATGGGTGTGGGTGGTTTCTGAAGCGCCCCAGTAAAATCAGACTGGACGGATCATTCTGTAGCTCACAGAGTGTGTTGCACAAATCAACTAGAAAAGCAACACAGTGGGAGAAGAGGGAAAAGGAGCTAGGGAAGCAAACGGCAGAGGGTCAGTTTACCATCTCTGCACTGTGGAGAAGCCAGTCTGGGCTTCCGGGCCGTATGGTTTGTTGGGAGTTCTCATGATTGTTCAGAGCCAGGCAGGAAATCTGAACCTCTTCTCTGAAATGGGATAAGCCATTTGTGTGATACCAGGCTTGCAGGGTAAGAGGTCCCCCCACCGGCCCACAGGACCCAACCATCGCTTGCCCCCGAGGCTTGAAGGAAGCAGCAGCATGGCACCACATCAGGAAACCATTCCTAAGTGAAAACAAAAGCAGAGTCTTGGCTCCCTGCAGCCCGTGTGTGCAACTCAACAAGCTGTGATCCCACTGGAGCAATTATCTCTCTGCCCGCACATCCCCAGTGAGCAGAGCGCAAAAGCCCGTTCATTTCCAGACTGAGCCACTGGCTGGAAGGACCATCCCAGGTCCAACGGAACAGGTTTCATTCACTGTTGCTCTACTAATCAGTGTTCAGATTTAAGGGGAAACGAAACAAATGCAACCTTTCGCAAACAGGTAAATTAGAGGGTGGTTATTTATGGAATCAAAGATTTATTTCAGACAACTCTCCTAGCATATATAAGTGTTTGCCTGCAGGTTATGAACTTGGAGGCTAACCAGGGGCACAGACAAGCAAGGTTAAGAGGTGGAGAACTGCCAGGGGCAGACAAAGCAGACATGATGCCCAAGCAACTCTCTGTCACCCAAGGACCCAAAGCAACCGCTCCCTCCCTCCCTCGGTTCACATGGAGGCTGAGTGGGAAGACGGCCCTCAACTGAGATCCTAACCAACTCCGTACACTCTATCATTTCCAACCTCAACAGGCTCTCTTAAGACTTAGCCCTGAGCTCATCTCTTATTTTTTTATGGGCCCAAAGGGGCATGCTGTGAAACAATGGGTGAAAAGAAATTAATTGCATTCTACAATACATGTGAATTACTTCCCCTGTGAGATGATTACATATTATGAGGCAAGTAAGAAATCTTCCTTTATATCAAATGTTGCAAAACAGGGGGTCACTGGCTTACAAAGTGTTACAAAAAGATGGAGGTGCCAAATCTGGTATGCAGATCTGATTTTGTTTTTGTTTTTGGAAAAAATAAGACTTTCTGGTAAAACTGGCTGCTTCATCTGCCACTGGCTGAACTTCTTTAGAAGGGGCAGGTGAGACCCACAGTACTTCTCCCTTCCACCCTCACCAGCACACATGCTGCTCCTCTGAATTACCTGCCCAGCCCTGTGGGCATCTGGCAAACTCTTGCTTTGAACAAACTATCGTAGAATTAATTTTTGCTTTGAAAAATTTGCTTGTGTGTCTGATTCAATATTTACTCTTCGGTCAATTGGGAAAATCAAGTGGTCCGTCTGCAATTCACACTTCTGGGGATGCTCTCACAAAAGATCATTCTTAAGGACCCACACGAACCTGGACTGCATTGCAGGAATTGGAACGGCAGCCCTTGCTCTTACCTCACATGCATGTGTGTGCACACACACACAGACATATACACCACCACCACCAATACTCCTTTTTAACTAGACTGGAGTGCCCAAGGCCATCCCTGCCTGGCTTGCTGGGGCACTGAGAAGACATAAAAATGACACTGATGATTTAGGAAACTCTACTGATGGGGAAGGGTTTGTTCCTGAGCAAGAATAATTCCTGTGGGTAAAGAGACAAGATTTCTGGGAAAGATGGGCTGGAAATGCTCCCTGAGGAGAGTGGGGGAAGCAGGCAGTCAGAAAGGCAGTTGCTTGAGCCTAGGGAAGCAGGAGAGGCCTTCTGTGAAGAATTTTCACTTGCAGGTTCTCCCCCCCCTTGTAGTATGGAGTGTGGAACATGGAGATAATCATATATAGATGGAGGTTTTAGCCTCCCACACTGTAAGTGTAGTTGCCCTGGTCCCTTAGTAAAGTCTAATGCATGTACGTAGCCTTGTAAGGTGGTGAGAAGAGAGGGGCAGGAACAGGCAGTGAATGGTCTGGCCTGCTGTATGAGTTACTAGAGCTGCCATTACAATGGACCGCAGACTGGGTGGCTTGAACAACAGAAATTTATTTTCTTACAATGCTGGAGGCTTAGGAATGTTACCAAACCAAACTTGGGTCCGCTCGCCGGTGCACAGTAAAGCCAATCTACTGACACTGGGTTGTGGTGAAGGAAAGTACAGCATTTACTGTAGGGCACCAAGCAAGGAGAACAGGCAGCTCATTCTCAAAAGACCTGGAACTCCTCAACGACTTTCAGGGAAGAGATTTAAAGGCAGTGTGAAGGAGGGGGCTGCAGGGTGTGTGATCAGCTTGTGTACAATCTCGGATTGGTTGGCATCAAGGTGAATTTTCAAGCATCATCAACTTTCTGGTTTCAACCAGTCTGGGTCTATGTTCTTGCGGTCAGTGGTTTTCATCTGGTAGGGGTCTGTTTCCTGTACAAACAACTTAGAAGTGAGTGTCAGGCCTTCATCTATATCTTTCAGGGAACTGGGAGTTTGGTGATTCTGCGGTGTGGCAGATTTATAGTCTAAATTGTTACCAGTTTCCCAGCCCAACAGCTCTTCTTTGTTTCTACCTCTTCACCTTTCCTAATCATTAGTGATTGAGTCAGCCTTTAGAGACTCAAGGGAGGCCTGGGAGACTAAAGCAAAAGCCTTTTCCTTTAAAGGACAGGGACACAGGGCCTTGCATAGTTTCAATTCCCCCTTTTCTTTGATACTCCTCAATCTTGAGGGGGGACAGGTTCAGGAAAAGAAAGGGAGTAAAGATTTGGATAAAGAGGTTAATCATAAACCCAGCAGAGGAACTCAGTTTTAGGGGGACTCAGTCTCAGGAGTATGAGGTGAAGGTATTAGCAGGGTTGGTTTCTTCTGAGGCCTCTCTCCTTGGCTTATAGATGGCCGTCTTCTCCCTGTGTCTGCACATGGTCTTCCCTCTGGATGTGTCTGTGTCCAAATTTCCTCTTCTTGTAAAGACACCAGTCATACTGGATGAGAGCTTACCCTAATGGCTTCATTTTAATTTAATTACTTCTTTAAAGACTCCAAATACAGTCACATTCTGGGGTACTGGGGGTTAGGGTTTCAACATATGAATTTTTTTAAATTAATTAATTAATTAATTAATTTTATTTATTTTTGGCTGCACTGGGTCTTTGTTGCTGCATGCAGGCTTTCTCTAGTTGCGGCAAGCAGGGGCTACTCTTCGTTGCATTGCACGGGCTTCTCATTGCGGTGGCCTCTCTTGCTGCGGAGCACGGGCTCTAGGCACGCGGGCCCCAGCAGCTGTGGCTCGCAGGCTCCAGAGTGCAGGCTCAGTAGTTGTGTCTCACGGGCCCAGCTGCTCCGCGGCATGTGGGATCTTCCCGGACCAGGGCTCGAACCCACGTCCCCTGCATTGGCAGGCAGACTCCCAGTGGCTGCGCCACCAGGGAAGCCCCTCAACATACAAATTTTAAGGGGAATCTTAAGGGGATACAGTTCAGCCCATAACACCTGGTATACAGTCACTCTTCTGCTGGAGTCCACACTGGCACTCACAACACAGGCACAACATCCTCGCAGATGGACTTTGTCCTGGAGCCTGGGCTGGGGCCCAGCAGCAGAGGGGAGCCCCTGTCCAACTCTGGCCCTACTACTCTGAGGAAAAAACAGCTGAGGGGGTGGTAAAAGAACAGCCAAAGAGTGTAAGAGAAAACCTCCTCTTTCCCTACATGTGTATGCTGATGCTTGATGGGGGCACTGAGCTGAGCCTCGGGTAAATCTGTTACAAAACGAGAGTGGGAAAAGATGATTCTGTTGGCCACACTTTAACACACTGATGGACGTATAGGCCTACATATGTTCTATAAGGAGAGGAAGACCTATACTGGACACTACTATGAAGTGATTGTGTGACCTTGGACCTGTCTCTTCTCTTTTCTAGGTCTCAGTTTCTGCATCTATATAATGGGAGAGAAGCAGTTTGGATCACCTGCATGAAAAACAGCCCCCTGATTCCAAGACAGCAGCTAACTGCAGTAGCTCATAAATAATCAGCAATGTAATCTCTGTGAATAGACCTCGGCACGAAAGGCAAAGAAACAAACATCCAGTGGGAAAAACATACTAACTCCAAAAACAGAACCTTGGTGCCTAGCCCAATACCAGGCTCAGAATAAGCCTTGAAGAAAGGAAGAAAAAAAAGAGTGAGTTGCCATTAACTTCATCGAAGTTGATACAGCACAAACACGAACAACTAAGACTAGAGAGGGTACAGTCCTAGAAGTAAAGAACGGTAAGAGAGGGTTCTGGGGCTCTCTTGGGAGCTCTGGAAAACAGAAGTCACGATCACTCTCCTTTGTAGCAGGCCCGTGCCTGCTACAGGTGCTGTTTTTGTGCATGGATACACATCTTTTCAGGAAGGCCTACTGGTACTTCCTGTGAAGTTTTTTGAGGGTGGCAGAAAAAAGAGCCTAATGAGAGAAACTGCCATTTCACTTGGAGATAAATTATCAAAATATGGATGGCTTAATGGGTTGAGATAGACCTGCAACTCTTCACCACCAGAAATTACCATCATCTCAAAAGCAGCTGCTTACTAAAGTAGGAAACCACTAAGGATGTGCACTCACTAAAGAAATCAATTTGCATCCCGAGGCAAGAGGAAATGTTATAAAAACTTACCGAAGAGCAATATTTTTTTCCCTCAGAAAATGAAACTATAAAAAGGGATGAGAATTTCAGACAGGAAGAAAAAATAGTCACAGGAGATGCACCTTACAGAGGACGATGGATGAGTATTCTAAAGAGACAGATACTAAATAATTTACTTTCCTATAAATCTAGCATATTCCTCTGTAATGTGTTTTGTTATTTATACCGACTGCACTATAACATCTCACCACCTTCTCTGGGCTACTTCAAGATATACCCACACAGACAACATAATTTCTCATCCTCTGTCTTTATACTGGGCCATGTCATCTTTTTTGATTTTCAAATAAAATACTCTCTCTGTTCTCTTCGGGAGACTTTTATCAGAGCCATCTACCCCTGAACAGAGAAGCATTTCAAGATCAAAAGAGAGGCAAAATCATACTCTTTTAGCAAACAAGATAAAGATTCACACATAATTAGGCTGGGAGTACAGCATTATTTAAATGGATATAACGTTTAAGAATAATCAAACTGCTGTAAGCTATTCAAACACTGGGGCCAGCTCTGAAAAAGAAATGGAACTGACAAGGTGTTTATTGAGGACAAGGAGAGCAGGGAGGGGAAAGAGGGTGGGGCAAACAACGGTTTAATAGAATTGTGTCCGTATGTGCCAGACCCTCTGTGTAGTTCATTGATGAAGTAGGGATTAGTAGCCCCATTTTACGGATGAGCAAATGGAGGATCAGAGATAATTTAATTTGGCAAAGCAGATGGAGAGAGGCAGAATAGTCCATTCTTTCTGTCTCCAAGCCTATGCACTTTCCTGTGTGCTAATACCCACCTCTGTGATCTCATCTAGGAATAAAATAAAGGTCTCTTAGAGTAATCATTCATTCACACACCCTTTATTGAGTGCCCCCTGCTTTCCAGGTACTTAACTAGATGCTCTAAATAGAGATGAGTAAGACAGTTGGTGCTGACAACACCCGCCACCGTCCCTGGAACACATTGTCTAACAGAGGTCATCCTAGGGACGTTTCACCTTTCATTTTTCTTTTTTTTCACGTTGAAATCTTTTATTTTGCTAAACTTTATGTATTTTGTAAAACGTATTTGCTAAAATAGAATATAACAGTCCACATTCTCTGGTTTCTAAACATTTAACCGCTGATGACTTCCATAAGATGTTGTTCTTCATAGTTCAGATGCCTGATCTGAACAAATGTGACTCCATATTGGATCAGTTTATTTTACTTTAACCTTTCTATTCTATTGCTTTTGCTACAAGTTTAGAATGTTGCCTTAGAGCCTGAAATATACAGGATAGCCCATTCTAAAGCCTCTGCCCTTTAAAGGTATAACACTTCTCCATTCATGTATAGATAAAGTTGCAGAACAGAGAAGAACATTTGTCTTGTTGGAGGAACATCATGCCTCTTGATTCATTGGCCTGTCACGCAGTGAGCAGTATGGGCTTGGACTCGGTAACAGTTTCATATCTCTTTACACCAACCCCGTGTTAGGAAGCATTATCCGCTCTTTACAGATGAAGGAAAGGGGGTTCAGAGAGGTGAGAGCCTGTCTAAGTCCTGTGAGCAGTGCCCACATATAACCTCAGGCCTGCCTGAATGGAGAATCCATGCTTTCCCACACCACTTCCATTCACTATCTTGATAAATCAAGTTTCATGCCTGTAAGGAGATTAAATCTAGTAGGTGAGGAAACAATCTATACAAGTGATCATAACATAAGAAAGAATTAGTGCATTTATTCCCTTATTTCACAGCTGCCTTCTCTGAGGTAATCAGGGCTAAAGTCACAACCACTAAGCTAACATGTTAATTCACTGTTTAGTTTATGCATCATTTTCAACGTTGTGCATCTATTTGCTAGAATTAGCCTTCTACCTCCACTGCGATCATAACTGGCTCTCAAGGAATGTGTATGACTTTGAATAAATGAGCTGAAAATTCCATATTTTTGCGCTTCATGGTAGGGAGAAAAGATCAGGCCAATATTTTCACATAACAGATTTCCAAATCAGGCAAGAAGTAACACTTAGAATTCACCAGAGAAATATAAGCTGTACTTGTGGAGTTTTCTGTAGTCCTTTGCTGCTCTTGTTTCTTTAGCAAGCTCCTTAGATTGTGATAATGACAATCCCTTCTTATAGTCACAGATTTGAGATGAAAAGTTCTACAGACTCCAAAACCCTTACAGCGCATACACAGTCAAGCCAAATATCTGAAATTAATGCACAGGCAGAGTACCCGCAGTATACAATTGAACTGCTTTCCATCACGGGGACAGCAAACTATAAACAAATCATTAATGTCCTCCTGGCTACCTATGCAGACGTGTACCTGCCAGGTCAGCTTCTAAATGGATCGTTTCAAGCAGATTCCATTTTATTTGATTGGGAAGGAGAGATATGCAATAGAACCAGAAGGTTAATGTGAGTTTAAAAGGAGCATAGGGTTATCTTGGCAATTAAAGGCTTTCCAGGAGGTTAATTACCCACACCCAGAGCTTACAACTCACAAAATGTGTCAGCAGTTACAAAAATTTGTGTACAGCAGAGAACTCTCTTCTGCGCTCTGAATGATATTATTTTACTCACTTTTTTTGCAGGGCTGAGTTAAAGCAATATTCTGTCCATGATCCATTCAGAAAAAAGAAATGAATGCTATTCAAATGCTCACAGCAATGTTATATAGAAAAAAAAAAACAATGTGGCTAGGAACTGTACAATTTAGAAAGTGGGAGAGAGACAGAAGAGGAGGAGAGACAGAAAGAGTAGGAGATAGAGATTCAAGTGGTTTTTGAAAACCTTAGCAGGGTAGCTTACCAAATGAAAGAGCACCTGTGATGGGCAATCCTGGCATGTGGGCAGAGCTGGGGGGGTGAGTTAGTGTAATTCAGATGATCTGTAGGTTTTTAAATCTCTACCCTGGAAACTTCAGAAAACCCATATCTGCTTGTTAGCTAGAATCATGATGGGATTTGTATTAGACCCTCATCCAAGTCACGGTCATCTTTCACCTGGGTCCCTCTCAAAGCACCCCCTCCCAGTCTTCCTACTACTGAAGCCTTGTCCCAGCCCAATTCTGCTCAGAAGAACGGCCAGTGATCTCTCACTCTGCAATCTTATCATGCCCTGACCCACCCTGCTTACTGGCTTTCTACTGCACTTGGGAGAAAATTCAGAATCCTTACTACAGCCCTATTTGCTTTGTCCAACTTATTTCCTACCACCTCTACGGCCCTCTAACTTTATACTCTTAATCACACTGGTCTGGGTTCTGTTTCTCCAACAGAACCTTGGCTTCATGTCACCAAATGTCACCTCCTCAAAGAGGCCCTCCTAACCGCTCCATTGAACGTTGCCTATCACCCCCTCATTTTCAAGCGCTATTATGGAACCTTCTTTGAGTGGTCTCAGAGAGCTTGTGCCTGAAGTGATAGCATGTATTCACTGATCACGTGTCTCCCCACCCTTCCTGTACATTCTGTATCCCTGGGACATAGCTCAGTCCTGGGGACACGGGCTGCGTCCAGCGGTCGCTGCCTGTGGCTCCTTCAGCCCTGCAGTTGCCTGGAGCTACTGTCTGTCTTGGAGTGTGGAAATGAAGCTGAATCTTTAGGAGAAGTTCAGGTATTGTGACACCATATGATAATAAAACCACAACGATTCTAAGTACATTTTACTGAGCACCTGTGTTGTCCAAAGGACCAAAGTGTTGAGTGAGTATTCGTGTGAGTCTGTAAAGGATGTGAAACGGTTAAGGATTCTTTTGGGAAGTGTATTCAAATGCCTGGAAAACACTTTTGCCTCTTTTCCCTAGAGTCACACTCTGCACCCACGCAAACACCCCCAGAACACCACCTTTCCAGGGACAAAGCAGTAAGTGATCTCAGGCAGATCCCCCAGCTAATGAGACACCCTCCCTTTTCCCTGCTGGGAGGTAATAGGTTCAACTACCTGAGAACATAGTCTCTCCAGGAGGCCTGGACACTGCTGCAAAGGAAAGAAGCCCATGAATATAACATAAGGCGTTTTTATTCTGGCAAACTGACTCAATTCTGGACCAGGTATGTAGCCCATTAGGATGATTTTGAAAAAGAATTAAAATAATTATTTTTCGGCAGCCTGGAGTCTTTCATCTTTGTGTGATGGTAGCAGTGTTTTAAAAGGCTTATCACAGGGCTGCATAATAATAATAATCCTTTATTATGTGTAATGCTTTAGGAGTTTTAAAAATACTTTGATATAAAATATCAGGTTTGATCCTAATAGAGATCCTTTGAGGTATATGGAGTAGCAATTATTTGCCACACTGAAGTCCAGGGTAACTAAACAGCTTGCAAGGCTCCAACCTAATCATGGCAGGGAAGCCCTAGGACCCAAGGCACTGATTCCAAGTCCAGTGTTCTTTAAATAAATCATTACTGGTGAACTGACTTAAAGGGGAAACTCAGAAGAGATTGGAGGTGTGTGTGAGTGTGTATAGGACCTGTGGATTCCAGTGAGTGGTTCTTGGGGCTGACAGATCATTCTAGCAGCATGGACACAATAAAACAAAGCTCTACCTTCGAAGCATTGTCATCCGTTCAGTATCAGACCGTCACACTTAAATCACAGCGTCATACGTACTACCCAGGCTTCAAGCTTCCCAATAAAGATACTCGATATGTATGGAAAGAATGTTCCACAAGACTCCTTCATATCTATTTTCTCATCCCCGGTCTTTTTCCTCCAGAAATAATGCTCTTATAGTTTTTTATTGCTGTTGTTTCTGTCTTAATGAATTATAGGAGCACATTTTATGGTTTCAGAAACAGTCTTCTCGGGCAGTGAATCAACTGGCAGCTTTCTCTTTCTCAATCCTCTCCCGAGAAAAGAAATGAGGGGCCGAGCAGCGCACTTCTTCACAAAGGATGTACTTCACTTTAACTGCGGCACTCCGGCTCACTCTCTTTTTACCTCTGAGGCCATGATGGCTTACAGGGCTCTGCTCCTGAACTTTCTTTTCCAGTTATTGACAAAGGGGCACAAAGTCGATACATCTGCTCACTTTCAGGAAACACAAAGTCCCCCCACTCTGCCATCTACTCTCTGCACACAGGAGTGCATTCAGAGGAATGCACCAGAAATCTCCAGCTTCAGAACCGACCAGCCCAAGAGAAACAGCCGCATTTCACAACCCACTGTTCACACACATTCAAGTTCCAGTTCCCGTGGAAGGTTAAAGTAGTTCAGGAAAAGTCACTTTTAATGAATACCGGCTCCCTCTAGGCGCTTACCTCCAGAAAATGTTCTGCCTGCTGTTCTCGATCCAATTTCCTTGAAGTTGTTGTAATCAGACCTGTGTAGAAATGAGAATATTTGACTTTTAAATATCTGGGGCAAGCAGCTTACTGAGTGTGGGAAGCAAGTCCAGTTAAAGGAAAAGCAAAAGCAATGGGGAACAGTATAACTGGCCACAGTCCTCAGTGACAGTCAGATGGTCTCAGAATTATTCTTCAAACAAAATAAAATTTACAAAGAAAACTTGAAAAATTTGTTTCTCGGTTTTGCTTACCACAAATGAGGTATTTTCATCACTTTGGGGATATGAAACCTCACTAAAGAATCATTGTTTTTCTGATAATGAGGAATTTCAATGATTCATTTGCATATGACTGATATTCTACCATAGGAACCTTATTAAAGATTTTAAGAGTTCTTGAACAATTAATAGGTTGTTGAAGCTGATTAGATTCAGGCTATAAAACAGAACTTTTCTTATTTAACATTTTTCTGCTTATATAATCTTTTTGGTTATACTTGACAAAGAAGGTTATATCTGTAATAACTACTTGTACACATAATTATTTCAAATATAATATCTCATATACGGAAGATCTCATACTGTCGTTTTATCACTTTGTCTTATTTGTTTAAATCTTTACACAAAATAAGTTCCACATGGGAAATATCTCTCTATCTTTCCTATGAATGGCGTTTCCCATAAATGAATCACCCCTTTGAGTATAAAGGCAAAGAAAAGGGAAGGAGAAGACAAAACCTTCAAGGACACCCAATTTGTCTTTTGCAAGTTTTATTGTGATTATTGTCAAATGGCAATTAGGAGGTCAAATTTACATTCTATTTCTTGAATCTTCAATGCCCCTGAAGATAAGAGACTATGGATTGGGCTGTTTTCATGGCATATGCTGATTGACATAACAGAGAAATCACATGAAAAGCTCACTCCCAATGCTGGTGAGGTACATGAAATATAGAAAAGGTATTTAATCAAAATCTGCTGAGGTCCTCACATTTTTGTTTTCAGGTAGTAGGTGGGAGTAAGACTACCAGAGGTTAGACGGCTCCACATGGCCTTCAAAATAAAATCCCACTGCAGGTAGCATGACTGTTTACAAGCTGACCCTGAGACAGGAGGGAAGGGCGCAGGGCACAACCTTTAAAAGAATGACATAGCCGTGGAGGATATAACAAAACTGGTTAGAACCAATTAGGCCCCAGATGGCGGAAGATTAGACTTCCAGTAGACCTTGAGCCTCATTATATGCTCATTGTAATACATTAGTATTAGCTAAATGACACACCCACAGGCACCATGGCAGTTCCGAGGCTAACCTTAAAAGGCCAAATAGTGAGTGGTGCCCAGTTCCTGGAAATCCCCGTCCCTTCCCTGTAAGAGCTGGAATAATCCTCCCACTTGTTAGCCTATGAAATTACTCAGCCTGTAAAAACTAACCACCCCATATTTCGGGCCACTCTCGCCCTTTGAAATGTACCGCATTCTGTCTATGGAATGTGTATCTCCCTAAATACACCTTCTTTCCCACCTAGTTCTTGGGGCGGAGCCCCCTTGCCGGCCCACTTGTATCCCTCAAAAGCATCCTATATTAATAAATCTACTTCTTATCTATCACTTCGCCTCTCGCTGAATTCCTTCTGTGCAGAGACATAAACAGCCTGAGCTTTAGTACGTCCTGACCCCAGGTGAGTGATTTTAACTAAAAGACAGTGGGTTTGAGTCCCAGCCCATGGGTTCAAGTCCCAATCTGAGTTTTGGCTGGGTTCGAATGCCATCTGAGGTGCGATTGGGTTCCAGCCCCAATCTGATGTGTGTGGTTTCAAGCCCACTCCTCTCCACTCTCATCTGTCCATACTCCCCATGGGAGGGAAACCCATGTTCCCATTGCATAAATGATCTGCCTTTCCATGAATGCTTTCTGGAATGGGCCCCACCCATCCACAGATTTTTCAAATTTAGCTCAGGTGTTAGCTCAGGTGTTGGAGAGGTGACCCTCTCTCCCAGGGTTAAGGGTCTACCTGATACATACTAACAGAATGGGTATAGTCCACCACAGTATCGTTCCTGGCCTTTTACTGCAATCCTTTGCTCATACGTCTGTATTTTCCTGCTAGACAGGTTGACAGAGTGACTTCATGGGAAAGACCTGCCTTCTGATTCAGAAGCCCTGTGGTCCACCTAAGCCCCTGGCTTAAAACAAACCAGGAAATTCATTAAGGATCAGTTGACAAAAGTGGCTGTAGAAAAGATGGATTATTCATATTCTAATCTTCAGTTTTGCTACAGACAGACTTAGAAAGTGTCTGTTTAGGAGGGTATTATTCTGTGTGTGGGGAGAGTATCTGTGGATGGGGAGGGAGTGTGTGCCTTTAGTATTCATTTAAACCATTTCCTAAATTCCTCTGTGTGAATGGCACAGTGCTAGGCACCTCTGAACTATTGTCAGAGATGACAGAGAGAAGACCGTTCTCAAGAGTTTCAAGGGAGAGAAGCAGTAACTTCCCTTCCCTAGCTGCCCATCAGAACCTCCCGGGAAACTCAGAAAAACAGAGATCCTGTGCCCCACTCCATCCCTCATTTACTGTGTCTAAATCTCCTGGGATGATGCCTTGAATCATGATGTCCTCTGATTCTAAGAGGAGGCTTTCTGCAATTCCACTATCCTTTGTTGAATCTCGCTGTGACTTTTTATTGACATGAATTTTTCTGCCCATCCAAGAATGAAATACACCTGAGAAGCTTTAGCATCTGGATCAGACCTTGGGCTCAGTGTGTGTGTGTGTGTGTGTGTGTGTGTGTGTGTGTTGGGGGGGCGGGCGAGGGGGGGATGGAGATGTGTGAATGCACTGGTGGGTGAGGTGATAAAGGAGGAATAAAGAGGAGCCGGCCCTCTGAGTCATATTGACTAAGGGTCAGCTTGGTCACACCAGGGAGCATCTAAAGCACAAATGTGACGCCTTCATTTTCAGGCCATGCTTTCCCAGAAGATCATATGTCACGGTGGCTCTTTCCAAGTGAGATGTAAGTGTGTTCTCGAAAGGGGGTGGGAGGCTTTCACAGACCTCTCCACCTCTTCAGGGGGCATCCTCTGTTAGAGGTCACAATGGAAATGAGAAATACTTGTTATATGGAGGCTATAAACGGGTGAAAGGGCTGTCAGCCTCTGCTCTTGTTCGCCTGCTGCTCTTCCAGGAACAAAAGACCAGGAGACCTTTTGCCCTCTGTCTGCACTCCCCCCCCCCCCCACCCCCGTAGGATCTCGTGTCATTTCAGGTCCTCCTTGCCCAGGTCACGCAGCCACAGCCCATTGTGGTATGACGGTGCTCGGGAAGGAGGTCAGCTTCCTCTCCCGATTATCCTGAGGGTAATTCTTTAGGAAAGCCACTTCTTTTCACAATGCCCATGCATAAGTGGGAGAGCAGTGTGTCTCCCTTCCATCTGCCTACCTCCCCCAGGATGTGCTGTTCACCTATTTATCAGCCAACAGAGAAGAAGACAGGCTTCCTGAAAAGTCTGAAGCAACATACACAACAGTGAACCTGGAGCTGTGAGAAAGCCAAGGAATTTCTGTTTGTGGAGGAAAGGCAAGGAAACCTCTGCAGGTCTCAGTTCTCTGGGTTTCTATAACCTTTATTTTCACAGATCTAAAGTAAAAGGCAGGGGAAAAAAATCTAAGTCAAAAGTGAAAATCAGTAGGAAATGGGACAAGTTGGGGCAAGGGACAGAGAGCGACTTCTAAGGGGAACAAGGTTTCTTCTGGGGCTGATGAAAATGCTCTAAAATTACAGATTATGGTGATGGATGCATAGTTCCGCAAGTATTCTGAAAACCATCGAATTGTATGCTTTAAACAGGTGATTGTTATTGTACGTAAATTATGTATCAGTAAAGCCATTTAAAAATCAGTAGGAGATCACAAACGCTGCCTTTTATAAATTTTATTTTTGCTTATTTATTTATTTACTTATGGCTGTGTTGGGTCTTCATTTCTGTGCGAGGGCTTCCTCCAGTTGCGGCAAGCGGGGGCCACTCCTCATCGCGGTGCGCGGGCCTCTCACTATCGCGGCCTCTCTTGTTGCGGAGCACACGCTCCAGACGCGCAGGCTCAGTAATTGTGGCTCACGGGCCCAGTTGCTCCGTGGCATGTGGGATCTTCCCGGACCAGGGCTCGAACCCGTGTCCCCTGCATTGGCAGGCAGATTCTCAACCGCTGCGCCACCAGGGAAGCCCCAAACGCTGCCTTTTAGATTTGAACACGTCTTTCATGTTTGGAGGAAACAGATTTTTTTTTTTAATTCAACCTGCTTTTTTAAATTTTATTTATTTATTTAAAATTTTTGGCTGCGTTGGGTCTTTGTTGCTGCGCGCAGGCTTTCTCTAGTTGCGGCGAGCGGGGTCTACTCTTCGTTGCTGTGTGCGGGCTTCTTTCTCATTGCAGTGGCTTCTCTTGTTGCGGAGCACGGGCTCTAGGTACCCGGGCTTCAGTTGTTGTGGCACGTGGGCTCAGTAGTTGTGGCTCACAGGCTTTAGAGCGCAGGCTCAGTAGTTATGGTGCACGGGCTTGGTTGCTCTGCGGCATGTGGGATCTTCCCAGACCAGGGCTCGAACCCGTGTCCCCTGCATTGGCAGGCGGATTCTTAACCACTTCGCCACCAGGGAAGTCCCTGGAGGAAACAGATCTTTAAAAATACTTAAACGGTTGAATGACTAAGTGAAATAAGTCGAGCAAAGAAAGACAAACACTGTACGATATCTCTTACATGTGGAATCTAAAAAATACAACGAACTAGTGAATATAACAAAAAAGAAGCAGACTCGTAGATATAGAGAACAAACTAATGGTTACCAGTGGGGAGAGGGGAGCGGGGAGGGGCAAAAAAGGAGCAGGGGATTAAGAGGTACAAACTATTAGGTAAAAAATAAACTGCAAGGATATATTATACAACACGGGGAATATAGCCTATATTTTATAATAACTATAACTGGAGCATAACCTTTAAAAATTGAGAATCACTATATTGTACGCCTGTAACTTATATAATATTGAACATCAACTACACTTCAAATAAAAAATAAATTAGGGCTTCCCTGGTGGCGCAGTGGTTGAGAATCTGCCTGCCAATGCAGGGGACACGGGTTCGAGCCCTGGTCTGGGAAGATCCCACATGCCGCGGAGCAACTGGGCCCGTGAGCCACAACTATTGAGCCTGCGGCGTCTGGAGCCTGTGCTCCGCAACAAGAGAGGCCACGATAGTGAGAGGCCCGCGCACCGCGATGAAGAGTGGCCCCCGCTTGCCACAACTAGAGAAAGCCCTCGCACAGAAACGAAGACCCAACACAGCCATAAATAAATAAAATAAATAAATTTAAAAAATAAATTAAAAAATACTTAAATGATTGAATGAATGAATGAATGAGTTAGTTTAGGAATCTGGTAGGAAGAGGGGCTGGAATGAATAGAGCCATTAGGTTTGTCCCTGGGGAATCTAGAACATAAACATAATGAAAAGTACATTTTGGGTTAAAGTCACAACTGGTAGTTATTTGCACTGAAAATAAACCTTGTTGTCAAGACAGGGCCAGCTAAACTAAGAAGGGGCAAAAGCTTTCTTCCTTCTAAAGTTGTATCCTTAGGATGAGCTATGGAGCTTCAGCTGCACAGTGTGTTTTACAGTCAGACAGGAATGAAGTGAGCCATCTCTCCCAGTCCAGAGGAATTAGTCAAAATTGCCAAAGCTGCATCTTCCTTTCTAAACAACTTTGTTGTAGCTGAATGCAGTTGGGTCTTAGAACAGGGCAGAGACCGTAACAGAGCAATCTCCCTCTTCAACTGCTCTGATTCATCACTGTGGAAGGCACCCTCATCCTGTAATCGCTGCAACACAGAGGCGTATACATCACACATGTAACTGTAGACCCATTGGGCACAGTAAATTGGGGACTGACATGATGAAATTGAATTTCAAAGATAAATCATAGGCAAGCTTTTGAATGTGGTTTGGAGATATAAACAAACACATCATTTGATATAATTACATATGCAAACCTCCAATTTAGGAGGGGAATTACGCCAGTCCTAAGTGAATGATACTCAGTAAAGAGGACGGGAGAGCATATGGCTGGAACCGTGCAATTACTTTAAAAAGGACTGTTTTTGATTTTTTTTGTTGTGGAAATGGGGGAATCTAACGACCTTTCTGATAAACAGTCTGAGCATGAAAATATGGCTGCCTTTTCAAAAAAGAACTCAAAATGTTCTATGTAGTTATGGTCAGAGAAGTGATACTTGTAAGGATGACATCTTTCCCCTGCTTTTCTGGCCTGTGGGTGTCCTGGGTCTCAGCTGTGTAATCTATTGCCATGACATTGACATTTCCTTTAAGTACTGCTTGAAGCAGTGTAGGTCTTAGCTGTTTCAGCATAATTTTCCAGGACTGTTGGAAACTGAGTTTGGTATTACAAATACAAATGGAGTATCAGCCCTGTGAGCTACAATTAGTGCTTACTCTCTGTCTTTTTTCATATTCACTTTCATCTGCTTACCATTTCTCCATGCCTACCCTGGCTATCTGGTAAACCCTCCCACCGTCCTTCCAGATAGTTCAAATGTCACCTTCTCTGCAAAGCCTTCTCTGACCTTTCCTCCTCTAGCATGTGGCAAGTAACTCATCTATTGTTTGGATCTCTTTCTAGACCACAGTTTCAGGAAGGCTTTGGGTGGTTCACCAGTTGAGCTCAGGAACCTCAATCAGTGCCTATTATGTTTGTTGAATACAACAATATTACTAGTACAGCACCCAATATTTGGCTCTAATTATTTGTTAAAGAGTCAATGTTCCCTAACAGGATATAAGTAAAGGTAGTTAATAGATCTTATTCATCTCATGTCCCTGGCATTTAATATAGAACCTGGTACATTGAGGGTATCAAGCAAAACTTGTTTGAATGAGGGTGACATGGATGCAGTCTCCCAGAACTCTCAATATTGTTTTGTTTTTTTTCTTTTTTTATAATAAATGTATTTATTTATTTATTTTTGGCTGTGTTGGGTCTTCGTTGCGGTGCACAGGCTTCTCATTGTGGTGGCTTCTCCTGTTGCAGAGCACGGGCTCTAGGCATGCGGGCTCCAGTAGTTGTGGCACGTGGGCTCAGTAGTTGTGGCTCCCAGGCTCTAGAGCGCAGGCTCAGTAGTTGTGGTGCACAGGCTTAGTTGCTCCGAGGCATGTGGGATCATCCCAGACCAGGGCTTGAACCCGTGTTCCCTGCATTGGCAGGTAGATTCTTTTCTTTTTTTTAACATCTTTGAGTATAATTGCTTTACAATGTTGTGTTAGTTTCTGCTGTATAACAAAGTGAATCAGCTATACATATACATATATCCCCATATCCCCTCCCTCTTGCGTTTCCCTCCCACCCTCCCTATCCCACCCCACTAGGTGGTCACAAAGGACCTAGCTGATCTCCCTGTGTTATGCAGCTGCTGCCCACTAGCTATCTATTTTACATTTGGTAGTGTATATATGACAATGCTACTCTCTCACTTCGTCCCAGCTTACACTTCCCCCTCCCCATGTCCTCAAGTCCATTCTCTACGTCCACATCTTTATTCCTGTCCTGCTCCTAGGTTCATCAGAACCATCTTTTTTTTTTTTTTTTTAGATTCCATATATATGTGTTAGCATACGGTATTTGTTTTTCTCTTTCTGACTTACTTCACTCTGTATGACAGACTCTAGGTCCATCCACCTCACAACAAATAGTTCAATTTCGTTTCTTTTTATGGCTGAGTAATATTCCATTGTATATATGTGCCACATCTTCTTTATCCATTCATCTGTCAATGGACACTTAGGTTGCTTCTATGTCCTGGCTATTGTAAATAGTGCTGCAATGAACATTGTGGTACATGTCTCTTTTTGAATTATGGTTTTCTCAGGGTATATGCCCAGTAGTGGGATTGCTGGATCATATGGTAGTTCTATTTTTAGTTTTTTAAGGAACCTTCATACTGTTCTCCATAGTGGCTGTATCAATTTACATTCCCCCCAACAGTGCAAGAGGGTTCCCTTTTCTCCATACACTCTCCAGCAGTTATTGTTTGTAGATTTTTTGATGATGGCCATTCTGACTGGTGTGAGGTGATACCTCATTGTAATTTTGATTTGCACTCCTCTAGTGATTAGTGATGTTGAGCATCCTTTCATGTGTTTGTTGGCAATCTGTATATCTTCTTTGGAGAAATGTCTACTTAGGTCTTCTGCCCATTTTTGGATTGGGTTGATTGTTTTTTTGATATTGAGCTGCATGAGCTGCTTGTATATTTTGGAGATTAATCCTTTGTCAGTTGCTACATTTGCATATATTTTCTCCCATTCTGAGGGTTGTCTTTTCATCTTGTTTATGGTTTCCTTTGCTGTGCAAAAGCTTTTAAGTTTCCTTAGGTCCCATTTGTTTATTTTTGTTTTTATTTCCATTTCTCTAGGAGGTGGGTCAAAAAGGATCTTGCTGGGATTTATGTCATAGAATTTTCTGCATGTTTTCCTCTAAGAGTTTTAGTGTCAGGCCTTAAATTTAGGCCCTTAATCCATTTTGAGTTTATTTTTGTGTATGGTGTTAGGGAGTGTTCTAATTTCATTCTTTTACATGTAGCTGTCCAGTTTTCCCAGCACCAATAATTGAAGAGGCTGTCTTTTCTCCATTGTGTATTCTTGCCTCCTTTATCAAAGATAAGATGACCATATGTGCATGGGTTTATCTCTGGGCTTTCTATCCTGTTCCATTGATCTATATTTCTATTTTGGGGCCAGTACCATACTGTCTTGATTACTGTAGCTTTGTAGTATAGTCTGAAGTCAGGGAGCCTGATTCCTCCAGCTCCGTTTTTCTTCCTCAAGATTGCTTTGCCTATTCAGGGTCTTTTGTGTTTCCATACAAATTGTGAAATATTTTGTTCTACTTCTTTGAAAAATGCCATTGGTAGTTTGATAAGGATTGCACTGAATCTGTAGATTGCTTTTGGTATTATAGTCATTTTCACAGTGTTGAGTCTTCCAATCCAAGAACATGGTATATCTCTCCATCTGTTTGTATCATCTTTGATTTCTTTCATCCGTGTCTTATAGTTTTCTGCATACAGGTATTTTGTTTCCTTAGGCAGGTTTGTTGCAATGGTAAATGGGAGTGTTTCCTTAATTTCTCTTTCAGATTTTTCATCATTATTGTATAGGAATGCAAGAGATTTCTGTGCATTAATTTTGTATCAGCAGGTGGATTCTTAAACACTGTGCCACCAGGGAAGTCCAATACTGTTTTATACAGAATGGCCACAATGGCCCCAAGGCATGGGAGTTAAAGTTATCTGAATGCTTTTGTCCATTCTTTGAATAATTTTAATGTTTTCCCAATTTTTGTACAACCTCTTCTGTGCTGATAGTTGGAGATCATTAGAACAGTTCCTGATAGTCTTTTATTTCTTATTTTTTAATTTTTCAGTGGCTAGTTAAAGATTTTAATCTTTAATGTTAGATACAGGGGCTATGTGTCCATTTTATGGTTCTCCAACATCCTGGTTTCTATCTAATTTATGGGGAAAGGTGGGCAAAAAATAATACAGTAGTATCCAACATTTATTGAGTACTATGTGCCAAACACTATACTAAACAGTTTGCATATGTGACCTCATTTAATTGCACAAGAGTTCAGAGACATAGCAACTATTTTGACTCTGTTCAGAGTAGGAAACTGAGGGAAATAACTTGCTCAAGGTCAGCTATGACTGAGCCATGATTCAAACTCAGGGACTCTAACTCTGAAACTTCTCCACTGTGTTCCTAGCAGACAAGGATGCAGAGCCATGGCAAAGCCACCTGTGTAGGAGCCAGGAGACCTGCGTCCCAGTTTCACCTTGGTCAGTAACTGGTTATGAGATTTGAGCCATCACATCTTTTTTTTCCTAGACTTGTTTCCTCATCTAGGAATGTCCTGCAGTCTCTTTTCAGTGTGAAGAGTGTATAGTAATATAGAAACATTAAAAGGTGATCATTCTTCTTCTTCCTTTCCTGCTCCCTCACTGGACCCCACTTTCTGTTATGGACCTGAGTCCAGCTGTGCAGGACATGGGTGGGTCACCCAGGCAGGAACAAGAGGGGCCGTGTTCTGGTTTTTATTTATCCACAACATCAACACTTAAGCACTCATATCCATATTTCTAAAAGGAGCAAAATAAAAACATCAGTTAACTATGAATGTATGTTTTTAAGTAGGAAAAAAAAAACCACTGTAGTTATTCTCATGTTTATTGTCTCTTCCACAAGACTCTAACTTCGAGAAATGTAACAGAGAAGAACAAACCTGACTCCATATTGGATCTATTCCTTTAGCTCTAGGGCTCCACATCTGGGTAAAAGAATGTTGCCTATAACTGGAAATATACATGATAGCCCATTCTCAAGGCTCTGACCTTTAAAGGCATAACACTTTTGCATTCATATAGAGATTAAAAAGTTGCAGAAAAGAAAATAACAATTGTCTCGTTGGAGGTTTATAGGAATATTGTGACTAGACGTGCACAGCTGCAAGAACAAAGGATTCCTGCACCAAGTAGTTTGCAACAACCAGCCACACCCCTTCCCCTTTTAGAATAAAAGAAGCCTGATCAGGTAAGTTGGTTCTTTGGGACACTAGTCTTTTCAGTCTGCTGACTATCCAAATAAAGTCACTATTCCTTGCCCCAACAATTCATCTCTCAATTTATTGGCCTATCATGTGGCAAGCAGTAAGAGCTTGGACTCTGTAAGAGAAAGTCTTTTTCTACCTCTCATTTCAGACTATTAGGAAGGCTTAAAATATTCCCTATAGTATTTACACATGGACATCAGACTGTGCACTGAATTAATTTGAAGAGAATGAAATGGACACAGTACATGCAAGTTTCAGGTTGTAGAAAAAAATTAAAGTTGAGGTGAAGACACTTATCAGGTTTGCTTAAAAAAAGACTAAATAATGTTTATTTAGACTACATGATGTTTCTTTCAAAAGAAAAACCAGAAAGAAAAAACATATACATATGAGGGGGGTTAAAGAAAGGATTCTGGGAACTGGCCTCATCAGGCATTCTTCTTAAGTAAGGGCTGTTTCATCAGATGTAAAGATTTGGAGTTGCTCCATTGGGCACACAGTGCTGCTATTAAATTTCCTTCAGAAAATCTGGGGACTTCCTTGGTGGTCCAGTGGTAAAGAATCTGCCTTCCAATGTAGGCGATGCAGGTTCGATCCCTGGTCAGGGAACTAAGATCCCTCATGAAGCAGGACAACTAAGCCCTTGCGCCACAACTACTGAGCTCGTGTGCCTCAACAAGAGAGAGAAAACCCACGTGCCACAACTAGAGAGAAGCCCATGCTGCGCCGCAACGAAAGATCCCGCATGCCTTAACAAAGATCTCGCGTGCCGCAACTAAGACCCGATGCAGCCAAAATATTAAATAAAATAAATAAATATTTAAAAAAAAGAAAATCTGACAGGGGAAATCATCGATGGAATTCTAAGCCTGCAACTTGGACTTTTCTTTATAAATAGTGATTTCCAAGGTGCTGATAGAAGTTTTAAAGCTGTATAAGTGAGAATGCATCTTAAACCGAAGTATGAAAGACCTTGCGGGTCAAACATGATTCATAGTTGTTGGTTTTCTGTCACAGGTAACTTTCACTTGTTTTTCTTTGCAAGCCAGTGGATAGAATTTCCCAATTCTGCCTTAGCGGTAGGGAAATCGCGGGGAGTTCTCTCCTGCCAGAAACACTTTCCCCTTTGGATACAGTATTCTGTAGGTACTACAGGTAGCAAAGGGGAAAAGCCAGCTTGTAAAGGAAAAGTGTTGATGCTGACACATACCTTGCACCTTCCCTTCAGGCCTGGATGACAGATGGACTTGCCTGCAGCCTGGAGGGAGAGTTCTGAGGTTCAGGCAAATCCTGCTCCCTCACTGTGCTACTCATTACAGATGAAATCGACTGGGGGATCTGGGTCAGGGCAACCTGTCATTAGAGTGAAGGATAAGATAGTGGCTAACAAGGGAGGGGTAATGCTGAGGCTGTATGGTGGAGAATATTTCCAAAGGCCATCTCCTCTGAATAATTCTCTCTCATACAAGGTGATCCTGCCACACACACCCACACATACACACACACACATATACATGTACACACACATACACTTAGGACCAGAGATGCTGTGTACGAGTCTCATTTTGCCAGAATCCCTGGATACTTACCAGTCCCATCTGTTCTTCCCTCAATTCCTCGCCTCATCACCAATCCTCATGGCTCTCTCCCTCCCAGTCTCACATGGCCCTCCGGCTCTGCCTTCTAATTCAGCCTAGATGAAGAAGTATTTGTGCACCTGAAGAAGTCTCTAGGCGATTTAGCTAAACCTCGAATGCTATATGGGATTTCTTCAGAGAAATTAAGCTACAGATGGTGAACCAATATTAGGGATGTCGCAAGAAATGATGCCATTTTAGGTGCCATTAACATACTACTGATGTGTGTGCTCAGATGTGCAATATGGCACACGTCTCCCCCTTTCTCTTTCTGCCAAGATATTTTTTTTTAACATTCTGAATATTGGATGATCAAAATAAGGAAGAAGTGGCTGGCAATCTAAATTATACTATATGGATGGGTTTTAAAGATTACCTAGCCTGAGAGGCACCATGAACCATCATCATGTACCATTAAGTAACCAGTACTCAGGCTCTGACATCGGACTGCCTGCCTTCACATCCCCGTTACCAGCCCTAGGCAACTGCCTGTTCTTCCGTGACTTATTTAGCTTCTTTAAGTAAAATGAGGCTTATTCAATTAAATAATCAATTTAAAATGCTTGGCTTGGTTCCTGGGACATCTTAAATGCTCAAAAATGTTACTCTTATTATTAGTTCCAAGAATAATGCGTGGAGTATCATATGTGTTCAATGGTCTAATCTTGCTTCCTTCCCATCTTGAGATTCCCCTCACATGGGTCTGAACATTGGGGCAACAAAAAATTGCAAAATTTCTACTTCTTACCCTGCCATCTGACAGATAAGGAAACCAATGCTCACAGTTTGAATAACTTGTTCAAAGATATATTCATAAGAAATCCTTCATCCGTACATTGTTAAATTTTATTGAGAGGTGAGTGTGTATTCTTATTTCTTAAAGTGTGACCTAGATTAGGAGCATCAGAATCACCGGGGAGCTGAGTTAGAAATGCAGAACTGCAGGCTCCTCCCATACCTCGGGGATTTGCACCTATGCTACATTTTGAGAAGCCTGACTCTAGACCATTGCTGTGCAAACTTGGCTGTGCAGTGGAATCACCTGGGGAGCTTTAAAAAATACTGATGCCAGGGTCCCACATCGAGACATTCTGAATTATTTGGTATGGATGGGGGCCTAGGTACACGGATTTTTAAAAAGCTCTGGATGGTTGTAATAGTCAGCCAGGGGTGAGAATCGCTGTATATACAGTCGTTACCAGTAGGTGCTGGGGTTACGGTAATTAGTTTTTCTGGCTTATCTAAATGGTCTAGTTTCTCCACAATGAACAACACTCAGTTTTATAATATAAGATCATTTAAAGGCCAGTAAAATGAGACACCTGGCACATGGACCCCTGCATATCTTCCTATGAATTCTGCAAGGTTCTATGCTGAACCCTCCCAAAAAAGGACTAAACTATGGTTGCCAGATCTGTTCTGACTTCACATCTGCTACAGGCCTGGTGTCTTCCCCTAGCACACTGGATTACCTCAGCTACAGTTTTCCATCTTCACCCTGGCACACTTTCTTATATTGTTTTACACGTTTCCTAGCATCTTCTGGCCCTCAGGATCCTCACAGCAGAGGTTAAACCCCACCTCCGTGGTGATGCTACCTCTTTCCCACAAAAGCATATTTTTACATGAGACACCGTGGGAAGAGCCAAGAGGATACAAGAGTAAGTCCCCATATTTGCCCTCATGAAACTAACAATCCAGTAAGGGAATCAGACATGTATGCAAATAACTATGATACTAGGTGTGAGCGAAACGTCCTGGACAACTCTGGGTGCCCTGAAGAAGGATTATTGCAGAATTGTGCAACTAGAAAAGATGAGGGAATAAATTGAATTTGTCCTGGTCTTGAATGGTGAATAAGATTCTAACAGAGAAGTTGGAAGAAGTTAAAATGTCAAATCTGTAGCTAAGAGTCATGAGACAGAAGGTTAATGAAAAAAGTAAATCTAGGTTTAAATCTTGGCTCTGCTACTTCTTAGCTGTGTGACCAAGGCCAAGTTACATCACTTCTCTGATCTCAGTCTTGTCATGTCTGACGTGGGGATAGCAATAACTCCCTCATAGGCTTTTGGTTAAAAATGATCCAGATGAAGTGCTTAGCATGGTGCCTTGCACTTAGCAGATGCTGTTTTGAAAAATAGAAACAGCATCTATAAAAGGTAGTGCATTACCTTTAATTTTTATTAAAAACCTGAAAAGCACTGGGATGCTATTTCTGATTACATTTTAAAGGAAAACCTTATTGTCTCTAGATTGTTCACCTCTGACAATGTCTAAAAATGTAATAACCAAACAACTAAAAGTTGAAGTTTCCTTCTGCTTATTCAAATGAACACTGTAAAGTTCATTAATTCCTGCCACACTCCAGAGGTGTGAAAGCCACTCCTGCACTCCCCTTAGAAATGATTTCACTGCAAATAATTTGTCTCTACATCTGTTTTCACACGACAGATAAAATCAGGAGGATGGTTAAAGTGCAAATTACTCAGAGGATGTGCAAAGTCTTGGAAACACACACATGCTTTGTAGGTGTGCAATCCTTTAAGATTATCTCTGCTCTATGAGGTCTTAGGTAAGAGCCATGTCTTGAAACCCAATTTAAAAAATCTGGGAAAAGCATCACTTGTTATGGAGAGCTTTGGAAGTTATCAGAAGACTGACACTATTTTTTTTTTTAATATAACACATTTTCCAGTTAATTTTCACATAATTCAATCCTTTCCTTTTGTCCTAAATTTTTATATACACTGTTAAACCTTATTATTTTTCATTCTACCTATCTGAGAATTTGTAATAGGTCTGCGGCTGGTTGAAGTTTACCTTTGTACTACCTAGGTAAATTAATAGGGTGGAAAGTTCTCAGGGGAATATTTAATGTACTCCAGACAAACCATTTGCAAAGCACTTTAATTTTAACAACCCCCATTTTGATGTTCTAATTGCAAATGGCCCACGTAACTATTCATTAGAGTCCATCCAAGCAGGTCTTTTGTTTGGCAACATTTTGTTAACACTAGCATTAACCTTATGTGTTTATTTGAAATCAGGAAACGTGTGTTTCCTGAAATATTCTAGAATCTGCATTTTCAACTTCTGTAAAATCCTCCTCAATGAGAGTCTGAATTAATGGAATTTCATGGCCCTTCTCTTCCTTGGGAAGACGTACCATCTCTTGCAAGAAAGATGAAAGTTGTGCTTAATCATTCATCAATGAACGCAGCAACTTTGTCAAGCCTTTTAGAACGTGGTGTGCCTTTAAAAATGTTGTGTGCCTCAGTTTCTTCCTCTGCAACATAGCAATGATTTAATGGGGAAGCAATTAACTTCTTCCTTACTATGATTGACATATGCTATTTTTTTTCCTTTATAAATATAAGTGGAAATAAAGGCGGAATTAGAATCCTTTCTAACTCCTTGAGAAAAATGCTTTATCAATTCAGGGAGGAGTTGTATACTCCCTCTACTCTTTTGTAGAAAAATTTATGAACAATTCCATTATAGCTTTATCACTTTGTATTTTGTTTGCGTGTTTGTTTTCTTCAATAGACTGTGGTTTCTCCAGGCCATTATGTTTTCACTCATTTAATGTTCATTAAAGGAATATCTTTTAAGAGCCTAGGCTAATCTGTATTCAAAGTTCCTGGTGTATGGATGGTGATCAATAAATATTAGCCTATTGGATGAATAAACTGTCCTACTGAAAATGTGTATGGAAGTGTGTGTGAACATAGGTATGTGTAGTACCACCCAAAGCAGGTAATGGTCCACAGTCATGGGAATGATCACTCAGCATTTATATTGTGGCTTGCAAAGCTTCCATGCCTTTTGGAAAAAGCTTCCAAATAAATTCTAAATGGAACTATATGCTGTGATAATTACTACTTTGGATCTTTAACATACAATGTTACTAATTCATAAAGCCATGTTTTTTGGTATCTATGTCAGAGTCTGCAGTCTGTGTGGCTAATTGAGGTTAAGGGGGGGAAATGGCAGATTGCCAATGCTCATGAGTTTTTCATTACTCTTTCTAACATGTATTTTATTCCTCTTTTGCCTTTACTTTTTGTTTAACTAAGTTATGTTATTTATCCAAGAATCTGTCACATATAAGCAGAGATTGCCAACCTGTCAGAGAGGGTTCAGCCCATGTTTCACTTCCCAAAAAAACATTAGAACAGTGGCAGGGAGGGTGCGAAAAACAGAAAGAGGGAGCTTGCAAAAAGCAGCCAACCTCTGATTCCTCCAGGTCCACCAAGTATTCCATGGTGAATATCAAAATGGAAGATGAGTCAAAGGGCCTTGTAAGATCACACTCCTGGGTGGCTCTAATGTATTAATCCTTCCAAAATGCAACCAACAATCTAGTAAAAGGACTGTGCTAATGGGGTACCTCAGCCATGTCTTACTGAAGGGGTGACTTAGGTGCCATTTTAGTTTCTTGTTCAGAAAATGAAAACAAAACTAAAAGAACTGGCAAGTAAGCGAGTGAATTGTTGACAGAGTGAAAGCTGGGGCAAAATCAGAAAGCAGCAAATACTGGCTCTGTGGCGGTAGGGCTGGTGTGGGGAGCTGGGGGGAGATGGGCAGCCTCGAAGACCCCCATAGCATCTGTGTCTAGATCTTGATTATTCCATATTAATAGAAAACATCAACATAAATGCATGTCATTTGTCGAGAGTCACATTACTATTAGCTAGCTCTGTGTGCCTTCTAAACTTGTGCCCTTAGTTAATATACTGTAATTATTTGCTTGGCTTTCCTTTTACGGGTTCCCTTGGTAGAGGTGGCAGAAGCTTGTTTAGGTTTTCCCCCCATTTCAGGGATGAGAACAGTGACGGCAGACCTGAAATGGGGCAAATTGGAAATTCAGGGCTGCCTCTGGTGGTGGGTCAGCTGGGCACCCACGTTCAGGTTTCTCTGTCTTTCTTACTCCTTTTCTTGTCATCCCAATGTTGACTTCCATCCCCTCCCACCCAATCCAGCAAAGGGGCCAGAAGCAGAATTACACAATGTTTCTTCTACATTTTTAGAAATTTAGCATCCCCTCTTTGGGGCTAACAGTTTGTACTGGGTGAGTACACAAGAGGCACTCATTTAAAAAACCAGCAAGCCAAATAAAAACACCACCCATGTTAAAAGAAAATATCATCATCTTTGCTGGCATTCTGAGTAATTCAGTATCTTCCGAACAAATGGCTGTGCATACAGAGTCTGAGAGTGGATTTTTAAACCATTCAAAACAGTGTCAGTCCTTCTTTCTCAGTGAAAATGAGCTCAATTCTGCTGTGGTTGTAATTAGCGGATAATTAGTACTTGTACACGTCGATGCTACATGTCATGGAACTGGCGCCCAGTTTAGCACCCATTCAACAAGATTATTTAATTTTGCTGCAATTTTCATTCTTGCGAGTCACATTGGTGTCCTGGCACTAGAAGACCTGGCACTCAAGCTAGATAGGCTAAGGTTTGAAATTATATTAATGGGTTTCATTTTTCCCATGGAAAAGAAAATTGCTGGAAGATTCTGCATTAAAAAACCAGAGCAGCAGACAGGACAGAGGGCAGGACGCATTGCACCGTCTCATCAGCCATTCTGGGCTCTGAATTTTTAATATAACATGGACTACAGTTCAAGCCCGAGTGTTGGCTTGGCACCACCGGGGTACTTGCCTTCAGAGAACGCTGACAGTACTGGCGGTGGATAGATAATTATAGCTAAACTGTTGAAGAAAGGTAACGCGGGGGCACAGAGGAGTCAGCCTTGATCTCCACCTGAGAGTGCAAGGGAAGCCTTCCCATGATGACTTCTCTTGGTTGAAACAGCAGTTTGTCAGCTAGACAAGGAAGAGACGACCTTTCACGGTATTCTGATGGGACAGGGAAAGTGTAGTAAGGAAGAACAAATCTGACTCCATATTGAATCTGTTTACTTTAACCTTTGTATTCTATTGCTTTTGCTACAAGGTAAGAATGTTGCCTATAGTCTGAAATATACAGGATAGCCCATTCCCAAGGCTCTGATCTTTAAAGGCATAACACTTTTCCATTCATATAGAGGTAAAAAGTTGCAGAATGAAGAACAACATTTGTCTTGTTGGAGGTTTATAGGAAAGTTGTGACCTGACCTATGTGCACAGCTGCAAGAACAAAGGATTCTGACACCAAGAAGTTTGCAGCAACCAACCACACCCCCTCCCCTTTTCATATAAAAGAAGCCTGACTTCTAACTTTGGTAAGATGGTTCTTTGGGACACTAGTCTACCATCTTCTTGGTCTGCTGGCTTTCTGAATAAAGTTGCCATTCCTTGCCCCAACACCTTGCCTCTCAATTTATTCGCCTGTTGTGTGGTGAGCAGTACAAGTTTGGACTCGGTAACAAAAGCACACAGACAAGAAGGACCCCAGTCCTGTTTCAAAGTTACTTCAGGACACCTTAGGGGAAACCTTGGAATTTTGTATTATTTATTGTTGGAAATGGAAAGAAAATAATACCTTTCTTCTTACAAGCATTCAATCAGTCAGCTCTGCAAGGTGCTCTTTTAACTTTTAACGTGCAAGTGTTTTTACAGCATTGTAGGTGACGATGGGAAAGTTCTCTCTCCACTCCTGTCAGGCTCAGAAAAAAGGGACCAAGACCAAGTTGCAAGCAAGTACCTGAGCCTAACAAAGTGACAGGTCGGGAATGCTAGGAGAACGTCGGTGAGTTACCATTTAAACAGAGCTTCCTCCCCACTCCCTTTAGCCTCCTCTTGGAAGCAACACTTTTGGAAGGTGGGCAACCATCTGCCCGAGACTATCCTGGTTTTAGCATCACAAGTCCCAGTTCTGCATCCCAAGAAACCCCTCAGTCTTGGGCAAATCAGGATGGTTGGTCGCCATAGTTTTGGATCACAACCGAACTCCAGGTTTCTGCAACGAACTTATTCAAACAGTAAATTTTCAAGGCCAGACACATCTTAAGAGTGTTCACTACTTGGCCTGGCATCCACCTTGGGTTTGCAGATGAGGAAACTAAGGCCCAGAGAGGGGCAGCACCTTGTCAGATTCCACAGAGCTTAGCTCCAATTAGGTGATGGCCCTGCTCAAAACCACTCACAACTGCTTTATGACTTCTTTTTGTCTTCCACACACAATCACACATTTTCCTAACAGAGCTAACAACTGGTACCACTTTCTAATTATTCTCCATGTTGCCAGTGGTGTGCTGAGCACTTTACATGCAACATCTCATTTAATCCTCCTAACAGTTCTAAATTCCTGTTCCTAAATTGTAAATACTATTATCATCCCCATTTTGCAGATGAAGAGATAGACTCTCAGCAAGACCAAGCAACTTGCAGAAGTTACACACTTAGTGAGAGATCTGAAGCTTCATCAAGTCGTCTGACTCCAGAATCCTTATTCTTAAACACAAGGACACAAGACTTCTCTTCTTATTCAATTTTATCTTCCACTATTTCATGTAAAATGACTCCATCATTTAACCAAAATATTTGAAAAAGCATAGGAATGATTTTGTTTATTCTGTCTTTTATTTTGTCTCCCATTCATTATTCCATTCACTGGAAAAGCATCTTCAGATAAGTGTCTATACTTGCTTTTCAGTTCTCAGTGGGTTCGGGGCCACATCAAATCTTCCCATTACAATATTGCTTCGGAAAAGTGCAAATTTAGTGTGTGGACAGTGTTTTTGTCATAAGCCATTGAGCTGTTGTATGATCAATTCAATTAAGTGTCACTGGGACCCCTGCCCCCCACAATTAACCAAAGGATATCCTACAGGGATCCAAACACCATGCTTCTCTTAAGAACTCTGTCAAGACAAGACCCATATAATTTGGATTCCGCTGGATCTTCTCTGAGGGGTTCTCTCCTTAGGTTCTGTCCTCTCCCATGTCTCCTTGCGAATCTCTTTCTTTTGAAAGAAAGTCTTCACACTTAACAAATTCAACTCAATTCACCAAAACATTGATAATTTATCACTAGATTACAGCTACTCAGCAATTCTTCCTTCTCTTTGAACATGTAAAGCTTATTTCTGCTTTAAGCCTTTGCCCTTGCCCTTCCCTGGGCCAGGATCCATCTCTCTACACTCCCTCCACTCCCCATAGCTGCAGGGCTGATTCCTTCCTCATCACACAGACCTCAGTTCAAATATCATCAATAGAGAGAACACTTCCCTTCTCTCATCACCACATCTAATATCTCCCCCTCCTTGTTTTATTTTCTTCTGACCCTATTGTCTGAAATTATCCTGTTTGCCTACTTGTTTACTTATCTATTGTCTATCTCCTTCTCTAGAATGTAAGCCTTGCAAAGGCAGGAGCTTCAAGTTCTTCTTATGCACTATCATATCTGCAGCACCTAGAAGAGTGCCTGGCACATAGTAGTCCCTCAGTAAATGACTGTTGAATGAAAGGAGAAATGTCTCTATGAAAAAATACTTGTAAACATTGCTGAAGCTCTCCTGTCCTTGCCTTTAAATATTTTGCATGCTTTTCATTCTACTTGCATTTTCCCAGTGAACGTTTTCGGTATGGGTTTTGATTACATGACTAAAAGTTTTTGGATGCTCTCCATTTGGGAACTAACTAGAAGAAAGATCCAGGTTTGGTTCCAAGCTTCCCCACTTCCCAGCTAAACGATCTTGAGCAAGTGACTCAAACGCCTTGAGCTTCGGTTTCTTTCCTCACCCATAAAATGAGAATGTTCATCTCTACCTCGTGGGACCCCTGTGGATATAAAATGAGATGAGGTGTGTAAAAGCACCTATAATGCGACAAGGAAGGACTTGATGTGCTCCTTACTCTCTCCTTATATAGTTATTAAGGATATTTAACTTTTATAATTTTACCTAACTGTCTGTCCATACTGAACAAGTAAATGATGAATTTGAAAATAGGAAGAATATATGGAAGTTCAGGAAAATCTTAGAATTCTCTATTCTCTTTCAAAAACCCAGGAGCCTGGGGGCTTCCCTGGTGGCGCAGTGGTTGGGAGTCTGCCTGCCAATGCAGGGGACATGGGTTCGAGCCCTGGTCTGGAAAGATTCCACATGCCGCGGAGCAACTAAGCCCATGAGCCACAACTACTGAGCCTGCGCATCTGGAGCCTGTGCTCCGCAACGGGAGAGGCCACGACAGTGAGAGGCCCGCGCACCGCGATGAAGAGTGGCCCCCAGTCGCCGCAACTGGAGAAAGCCTTCGCACAGAAACGAAGACCCAACACAGTCAAAAATAAATAAAATAAATTAAAAAAAAATACAACCTTTAAAAAAAAACAAACAAACAAACCCAGGAGCCTGGAGTGTCAACTGTCAGGAAAGGTTGGTTACAAGTTTGGTTCCTAGCAATGTCTGGAGGTCAGCACCCTGCTGGCAGGAAATGCCAGGGAGAGGATGTAACTTCTACCACGAGACCAAAGAGGCTAGTGTGAAGGTTAAGCGATCTAATCTCATTTGAGTCAATGGACTGAATTCAAATCTCAGAGTTGATATTAATCTCCTGCAAATGAGATCGTCAGAAGAGCTCTCTGCTCTCTGGGCAAGCACCTCTTACTTCCATATCCCTTCTGCTCAGTTGTAATTTCTTTTTTTTTTTTTTTTTGGCCGCTCTGCACAGCTTGTGGGAACTTAGTTCCCCGACCAGGGATCGAACCCAGGTCCCGGCAGTGAAAGCACCAAGTCCTAACCACTGGACTGCCAGGGAATTCCCTCAGTTGTAATCTTCTACCTGAGTAAATGGGCTCCTCTGTGGCAAGTCCACAGGTAGAAGTTTTCAGCTCTCTCTTTTTTTTTGACCCTGCCCCTGTTGTTTTGCTAAGGGCGTTAGTGGTCTTTTTGGTAAGAAAGACGGCAGCGGAGGATAGTGGAGAAAACTCCAGAGCCCAGAGAACAAGGCTAAACCCCAGTTTCTCCCCTTACATGCTCTATAATCTTATGCAAGTCACACAGCCACTCTGATTCAGTGTCTGCATTCTCACAGGGATAATAACAACTTCTAACCACGTAGCTCATCCATTTACCATGACTTCCCTGCCACCATATCTTCGTAGCCTGTTGAGTACAAAGTCTCAAGCCCACCTGATGTTCAGCCCCTTTTGTGATCAGCTCCCAGGTTTCCTTTCTAGCCCTAAATCTCCTCTGCACGGTGTCCAGACATAGGTTTTAATAAATGCCAGTTGAGAGAATGAATGAAAATGAGAGGCTCCAAGTAAGACAATTTTAAAAGAGCTATTTCAAATAAAAAGTGTTCCTTTAACAAAAATAGGACAGTGATTAAAGTCTCTTGGTTCTCATATATAGAGATATGAATAAAAGAGGTTATATAATAATAGACTCTACAGCTATTCTGTAATTAAACAGTCATGCTTTGACTAAGATCCACTTCTCCTTAACCTTACCTATTTCAAAACCCAGTCTAACTTTCATCTCATTTATGGAGTCAACAAAAACGTATTGAATGCTTTCGGGCTATGCACCAGGGGTCCTTAACTCCTTTGGGAAATTTCCAGGTATGACCATTTGGGTCCAATGCCTGCCACTTCATGTGCCTGAGCGGGAAGTGTCTTTGTGGCAATGATGCTGACCTCAGCCAAATCTAGGTTAAGATGACCAGAATCAAACAGACTAGATTCCAGTCCAAGCCTTGCTATTTACTTCCCATGTGCCATTGGGCAGACTCTCTTTCCTCATCTGTTAGGTGGGGAATAATACCAACCTTTTATGTCTTCCTGGAAATATAAATTATGATCATACACATAAAAGCATGAAGCATGAGGGTTGGAGCATAGCAGGTGATGAGCCCATGTGAATACCTGCCTTATCCTGGCCTTGGCTGGACCAAAACTAAACCACGCATTGGCAGTGGAGCCTTTATCTTGGTGCAATGCATCGTATTACAGCAAAGGTAACAACAGTGATCATAAGCCAGAACAGATAGCTGCTGCTCAGTGCTTTACAGGCATTCCCTGTTTCTTTTTTCTGACGCTTGTAACCTCCACCTCTACACTTATTGCCCGCTCTCCTGTTATTATATCCCGGAAGGGATGTCACAAAAGCCTGCTCCTGTCAAGTGGTCTCAGGATGAAAACAGAAAAGACACGGGCATCCAGGCAGCAGCAGCCTCTTATAGCTTTCTCACCTGTGAAAGCAAGAGGCTGGAAGCATCACCCCAAATTACCTCATTGACCTAAAAGGGGAGAGCATTTGTCTTTCTCCTGCGAAAACTTTTAGCAAGCAATAATATGAGAGAAATCAATCTTGTGTTTAACTCCTCCAGGAATGATTCTTAGCGGAGAATACAATCAAGTGAAATTTAAGTTCAATTTGACCCAAGTTCTCATAAGATAAACAGACCTCAAATGGAGGGTGATGGGAACCTCATTACTTAGAATTGGACAAATAACCTAAGGCAGTATGATTATAACCTGGCAGCAGCTCCGGTTTGCTCAGCAAACTGCCTGAACCTCTACTGGGAACATTTAACACCACATGTATTTTGAAATCACAGGCTACATCTACAGGCAATAAAGACTGTTTGTTATCTCTCCGATTCATTGCAGTTGCACAAACACCCAGTTAATTCAGCTATAACACATCTGCTCAGAGAAATATTTACTTTTGGAGCCTCCAGGGTGTGCTTTAATTTTTTCCTAATTGCTATCCATTGAGTTCTAAGTTAAAGTGCTGTTGAGATGGACTTAGGTCCTATTGCTATCCTGAGAAGTTCACTGCTATCAAACGCAAAGAGCAGATTCTCAAATGACCTTAGCCGTACTCTTAGGAATTGTTTTCTTCCTGCAATCGTGCAGGTGAGAGTCTCCCTGAACCTAAGAAGATGAGTTTTTCTTGCTGTTCATTCGGCTTCTCAGTAGAGCAAATGGACAATAAATGTTTCTCAAGGATCACAAAGAGAGTAACACTCATGCTTCCGCTAGAGAATTAGATTTCTCAACCACTCAAGCCATAGGAAGTGAATTTCAGGACACGTCTTTAAATTGTGAGGTTAACAAGCATTTTTATCCCATTAAAATGATAAAAAAACTGAGGCAGAGGAAGATCAGTTTCAGAGGAGGAACAGGAATAAAGTCTAGAAGATCTTGTTCCTAGAGGGGGTACTAATTATGAAAACATCTTAATAAACATAACTTATTTATCCTGCTCCTTCCAAATCTCTAATTATGTACATTTTTTCTAGATCATTATGTGCCTTTAAGAAGCAAAGTGAAGGAACACAATTCAGAGCCAAGAGGCACGTTGGAGTGGGTATGGGAGGAGAGGGAGGAGTAACATATTGACCCCAGGTTCTCAATGTTTTTGCACTCAGAGCCACACCTCTCTGTGTGCCAGAGCACATGTCCAGAGATCTCTTCCTTTCTCTCCTTGCCCAAGACCTCAGGAGCTCCCAGTCCTCGGAGGTACCAATGTCACAGTACTTTGCCCTCTACATCTCCAAATTCCTCACTGCTTCCCACATCACATCCAGCACCTTGTCTGGACCACACAAGGAGGGCTCCTCACTCACCTGGGTTTCATACCAATCTGTAGATTTGGGACCGTCTCCATTCCAGACTCCTAAGACTTTTTTATTGCAGAATTAGAGTCCACACTAGGTGGAAAAGTAATATATAATGATCACATTGTAGCGAAGGAAATAATAGCCCAATACGTAATGAACTAACATAGCACCTTGTGAACATTTAGGCATCTCCTAGACACCAAAATACCAACGGAATTGCAAACTTTTGGAGGAGAGAAATCATGTATCATCCTTTTTTGCATCTGGGTGCCTACCAGTTAACTGCCTCCTGGAAGCCTCCCTAATCCCTTATTCTCCCCCAGGATGTCTTATACAGTCTTCTTTGCACTCACACGGTGCCATATGCTAACATCTATCATGGCACGTACCACCGGGATTGTTACTGCTGATGTACTGATACTTGTCTGAACTTGACCATGAGTTCCTCATGACAAAGTCTATGTCCTCAGTGTCTAATACTGTCTGACCCACAGTAAATATGGAATAAAGTCTTGTTGGATGAATACACACAATAGGTGTTCCTTAGTGCTTGTTGAATTGAACATACTTGGATATTTAACAGTAAAAGTTAAACTTAAAATGACACTTGGAGAAAGCTTGATAGTTTATGACTTCTTTGCTGAGTACTGAATATGAGTTGGTCATGTGAAAATGAGGAAATAATCTAATTTCAATTTAATTCCCCTTTTAAATCACTTTAGAAAATTAGCCTGACCTTCTGATCCCAAGGCCTGAAGTAAAGTAGCTTAAATCGAAAGCCAAATCAAACTAATGAATGGTTTTTAAGAATAACCTCATGCAGAATAAGAATAACTAACTCCCAGAGCTGGAAAGAGCTTTAAAGTCCATTTCAGAGCCAGTACATGAATACTTTTTGCAGTATTCCTACCAGACAGTCAGCCAACCTCTACCTGAATTCTACTCACAGTGTCATGACAGATCATCCTTCACTTTTGAATCTAAAAGGGGATCATAAGCTCCTCCTTCTAGGGATAAAAATGTGTATCCCTATAATGCTCACCTCAGCCCTCCAGCAAAACACAGGAAAATCTTGTCCTGTTCTACATGGCACCTATTTGAATACTTAACGACAAACACTAGATTTCTCCTTTGTTTTTCAAGAATAATCATTATGTCCCAGTTTCTCCCTCTGATTCAAGGATTTCAGATCATGTTCAGTCATGGTCAACCTCCTCAAAACAAGCTACCCAAATCTGTATATCTGGTTAGATCATAAAGAGATAAAAAAAATATGGTTGCCAGAGACTTCCCACCGTAAATCATGACCATTTAAAACAAAGGGCAGAGTGTTCAGCAGTATTTACTTCAAGGTTTCCAACGTTTGGAAACGCTGCAAAACCCATTTCTGCTCTAAGGATGCATCTGTTAGATTTTCCTGCCCATCCAGCAATGGGCAGCCTGCAGACCACATGGATGGAGGACCTGACTCTGAAAGGGTCTTTCAAATGGGATAATGATGCCAGGGTGCTGGGTCAAGTGAACCATGATTAGACTGATGGAGAGTCTGGGGATGAGAGGGTACCCACTGCATATTTTGTCCTTTTTGCTTAGCATTTAGCCCTGCCAAAGGCCTCATTCATTCATTAATTTATTCCAGAAATTATCTAATAAGCCTCTATTATTGCCTAAGCACTTTACTCAGATATAAAAAGAATATAACAAAGAGCAAAACGGATACAATCCCTGCCCTCATAGAATTTACAGTCCAGTAGGAAAGATGCACATTAAACAAATAACACACACACATAGGATGGGTTGCTATAGTAAGTGCTTTGAAGGAAAATCAGTGGATGCAATGAAATGGATAAAAGGGGACCAAATTTACACTGGAGGGTACAGAGAAGGCCAGTTTAAGCAAGAGACCTTAAAGGTGAGTCCTGGAGAATAGGCACAATTTAGTTGGCCTGCGAAGGGGAGAAACATTCTGGGCAGTAACCAGTATGTAGTACCAACGTGAGGCGGAAAAAAACTCGGTGAATTAGTGAAAATGAAAGGAGGTCAGGGGACTTCCCTGGTGGTCCAGTGGTAAAGAATCTGCCTTACAATGCTGGGGATGTGGGTTCGATCCCTGGCCAGGGAACTAAGATCCCACGTGCCTTGGAGCAACTAAGCCTGTGTGCCACAACTACTGAGCTCGCATGCCTCAACTAGAGAGCCTGCGAGCCACAAACTACAGAGCCCGTGCGCCACAACTAGAGAGAGAAAACCTGCACGCCACTAGAGAGAAGCCCGTGCACCGCAACGAAGAGCCCACATGCCGCAATGAAAGATCCCGCATGCCTCAACGAAGATCCCGCGAGCCGCAACTAAGACCTGACGCAGCCAAAAATAAATAAATAATAAATAAATCTTAAAAAAAAAAAGAAAGAAAGGAGGTCAGTGTGACTGCAGAAGAGCAAGCCAAAGAGTAATGGGGTGGGCTGAGGCTAGAGGACCAGGCAAGGGCTTTGTATGTTGGATTTCGGATTTTTTTAAAATTTATTTTTACAGCAATGGAAAGCTACTTAAGGGTTTTGAGGAAGGGAGTGACATGATTGATTATCAGCTCGGGAACTGGAGGCTTCCAGAGCCTTCCTCTTGTTCTGTGAGTAAGCTCCGGCTAGACATGGAGTGGTTTCGTGTCCCATTTGTCTACCCTAACCTGTCTCACTTCCCCACTACAGGTGTGACCCATTTATAAAATGCTCTTTCTCTTTTGCAATTCAAGCCATTTCTTCTGCAGATGTGATCACAGTGTAAATAATCTAGCACCCACTTCGCTACAAAACAATTTCAGGCAATGGAATTCAGGAAACTGTCATGAAAGACTGTTTGGTCCCAATTCCCAAGCACTGGGGCCCGCTGGCTCAAAAGGACATCTGATATGTCAACACAACTCATCCCCTAAATGAGGCTGTTCAGCTCATTAACAAAGTACTTCCTCCCAGAGGTAATTCGAGTATCCTCTAAAAGGGTGCGATTTGCTGTGTTTCATTAATAAAGAAACATGTAATGCGGTTGGCGATCTGTATCTAGAAAAGGCTGCACAGTGGTTTTGTCGAATTGGGCAGGGAGAGGCCCTGGTTTTAGTGCTGATCTGTATCTGGTCAAGTGAAATTTGTAAACAGGAAGTCTGCTTTTAAAGAATATTCCAGAATGGAAAGCAGTTATCTCAACCCAAAGGAGTGAAACACCCCTATTACAAACACATTCATGGAAGATAAACTAGAGGTTCCCCATACTTTAAAAGCATGTCTAGAAAGCAGATGCCAGATCATCAGGAATGAAAGCCATCTCCGGGCAGCGCCAAGAGGAAGCGTTAGAACATTAATAAAAATAAGGATACAACTTCTGTTTTTTTTCCTTTTAGCCAGAAAGCACCACTGTGCTATCCATATGAGAAGACTTATCATGCCTTTTGACAGCTAAGAAAACAGACACGGAGGAGTTGAATGGCTCCTCTGTAGTCACATGGCCAGTTGTTGATGAAACTAGGTCTTTGACTTCTGATCCATTTCCTGTCACCAGCCCATGCTGCCTGTTTGGAAGGGCAGTGGTACTAGCTAGCTCTCACATAATCTCTACCATCACACTGCAAGGCTGGCATGATTATTCCCATTTTATGCATCAGGAACAGAGTAAAATGATTTGCCCTAGGGCCTGTAGCTAGTAAGTGATGGGGCTGGAATTGGAAACCAGGGTTGCCTGTCCGCAAAGCATATGCTCTTACCATTTTTATATTGCCACCAGCTTCTGGATGAGAAGTCCAGCCAACTTTTCCTAATTCAGATAGGAAAAATGGGCTGTTTGCTCATACGGGCCATAACAGGGAAAGGCAAAGTACTAAGGAACTGGTAATTGACGTGTCCAAAGTGTGGATTCTGTGTAGGACAGACCAGGTCTGGGAACAACAGACAAGAGAAGGGTTAGGATCAAAATCTGTATATTCACAAAGCCATGGACATAGTGAACACGGGCTTGCCAGTGAAATTCAGAAGGGGGTTGTCGGCAGGGAGTGAATTATTTCATTTAATTAGCACAACTGCACAGCGTAGATTTTGTGATCACTGCTCTACAGACTCAGGAGCACTGAGTGACTATGTGAAATCACAAAGCTAGAAAGCTTTGGAGCGAAGGTCTGTCTGTCTGAAACCAAGCCCAAACTCTGAAGGGTGAAAGAATCAGTGTACAGCAAGTGAGAAAAAGGATTACTTGAGATGGCAAGAGTCAACTTCGATCCTTTATCTTAGGGCAGAGGATAGTGTGAAACCATCAAAAAGCTGAAAGAAGATCTAGATAAATCATGGTTGAAAGTACCATAAAAGGTGTCTCGGAAAGCCAGGGATGGTTTACAGGTCCCCCTGTAATCCTGTAAATTAAAGCCACTGAAGACAGCTATGTCCTCACTAGACAGATTTTGGCGCTGTTGTTCAAGTACCCTGCTTGGTTTATGACGTCTGTACTTCAGCTCAGTCAAGGGGCTCCTTCCCTGGTTGGGGACATTTCCATGCTGCTTGGACACAACCCACTCTGAAAGTGGACCCCAATGCCAGAGTAGCACCGTGGAATATTAAAGCTTAGAAGATGCTTAGATGTCATCTAGTCAAACTCTCACATTTTACAGATAAGAGATTGAAGAAACTGAGATCCGTTTACTAAGCAATTTACTTGGTGTCAGGCACTGTGCTAGGAGCTTGACACACATTCATTCTAAACTTCACAATGATCCTAGGGAAAAGTATTGTTTCCCTCGTTTTACAGATTATTGGAGAGCCAGGTTCAGGAAAGTGAGGACTTGATCAAGGTCACACAGCTTTCAGGTGGTAGAATCCAGATTCAAACACACATTGTGTGAGCCCACAGCCCATGTTATTTCTCTCTCTCTCCTTCAATCTCTCTTTCTACACTGGAGAGTCCGACCACTGCCCGAGGCCAGAGTGTTTCAGAACAGCTTGGATCACTTTAAAAACAGAGATTCCCGGACCCGCTTTGACTGACCAAACGAACCTCCTGTAGGCAAGGATCACGTCTTCTTCCTTTTTTTTTTTTAACTTTTTATTTTATATTGGAGTATAGCCAATTAACAACGTTGTGATAGTTTCAGGTACACAGCAAAGCGACTCAGCCATACATATAGACGTATCCATTCTCTCCCAGACTCCCTGCCCATCCAGGCTGCCACACATAACATTGAGCAGAGTTCCCTGTGCTATACAGTAGGTCCTTGTTGGTTATCCTTTTTAAATATAGCAGAGTGTACATGTCAGTCCCAAACTCCATAACTATCCTTTCCCCCCACCTTTCCCCCCACTCTGGTAACCATAAGTTCATTCTCTAAGTCTGGGATCACATCTTCTTCTTTGTGTTTTCCAGTTTCTGTGCTGAGTTCCTGAGAGGAACTGAGGATGTGCATTTGTAAAAGGCTCCCTTCCTGGGTAACAGGATGGAGAGTGATGGATTGAGGTCACATTCAGCCAACCTAAGTCCTGGGACAGGTGACTATGGGAAGGTCCACTGAGCAGCTTTTGTAAGATCTCCTAGTGAGTTCTGACAACTTTGTTGTCCTGCTACCCAGCCCTGAAGACACACTGTACTCCCAAACCAGAGGAGACAAAAAAGGCAAAATACCAACCCACAAGCCAGGGCAGGTTTCATGCTTCTCTCATGATCTTTCCTAATAGGGAGCCCAAGGCAGTCTCTCGTCCCTCCACCCTTCCCTGAGACAGGTTCTATTTGCACAAGGAAAGCACACACATCACTAGCTGCTCTTGAAAGGGCCTCGGTGGCGAAAGTCGCTCGCGATCCACTTTTATATGAGAGTCTGACATTTGGGAAGCAGAAAAAAAGAAATCAGTTCAAGCCAGTGACATTTCTATGGGAAAGGCCCCTGATCCACAAAAGAGTGAGTGAAAGTGGCAGTTAACCCTGTGGTGGCCTTATTGTTCCTCATTCATGCTTGGGAACACTAGGACCTCCGAGAGGAGGGCTCGGAGAAAGAGGGCTGCCACCTGTTGCTAGGGATGACATCACCACCCCAGCAAGAGCCAACATTCTTTGGGCAGCTTGTGTGTAAGTCGTTAATCAGCACTGGCTCCTCTGCAGCCCCATTCACTAAGGTCTCAACTGTCAGCACTCTGGCTTCAAAATTCCAAAGGGATCTGCCAAAATGCCTGGCCTCCATCCTAAAGGGACTTGGCCGGCATTCAAAATTACCTTGGAGGGGAGGGGTGAGGGTGGTGTGGGTATGTTCTCTCAGTTTTTTGTCTCTGTTGTGTTTGTTTACAAGCCTGAGGGGGTTAAGTAGGAGAGGGGAAAGGGTATAAAGGGCTGGAGAGAAGAACAAGAAAAACCCACCTCATCCAATGTAATGGGAATAGGAAAGAGTGTAATAGGGAAGAACAAATCTGATTCCATATTAGATCTGTTCCTTTTCCTTTAACTGTTGTGCTTTGTTGCCTGTGTTTAGTTATGCCAGCTCTGCACCTTTTGTAAAAGAATGCTGCCTATAGCCTGAAATATACAGGATAGCCTATTCTCAGGGCTCTGACCTTTAAGAGTACAACATGTTTTCATTTCTTTGGGCAAGAGCCACCCATCTCCTTGCCTGGCCTGCAATAAACCGTTCTTTGCCCCAAACTCCCATGTTTCGGTTTGTTTGGCTTCACTGTGCTTTGGGCACACGAACTTGCGTTCGGTAACAAGAAGTCCGATGAAACGCTTTCTTTTAACATAAGTGCCAAAGCCCACTTCTCACTAGTTTTTTTTTTTTTTTTAATGTTTAATTGCTGGAAAATTTCTTTAAGAATTACCTGCAAATGGATACAAACTACTATATATAAAATAGACAACAAGGTCCTACTGTATAGCACAGGGAGCTATATTCAATATCTTGTAATAACCTATAACGTATAATGAAAAAGAATCTGAAAAAAGATATATATAAAACTGAATCACTTTGCTGCACACCGGAAACTAACACAACATTGTAAATCAACTGTACTTCAATTAAAGTAATTAAAAAAGAATTAACTGCAAATGGTGTGGCAGTCATATAAGAGATCTGCTGTCCATTTGGAATCACAGATGTTATAGTTACAAGTGGAATCTTAGGCATCACCCCTTCAGGTTACAAGTGAGTAGTCAACTCAGGCTCAGAGATGCTGTGTCTTGGCCCTGGTCCTCTGTTGCCATTAGCCAGCTTCTCACCAGAACTGGTTTCCTCTTCTTCCTGGGCACACAGCTGGACTAGATTGCCCAGCTTCTCTTGCAGCTGGACACGGCCATGTGACTGACGCCAGCCAATGGAATATGAGGAGATGGGATGTATGTCAATTTCAGGTTTTCCAAAGGATAACTTTCCATGCCCTGCCTTCGTGCTCTTTCCCCTTCTGCTGGCTTACTGCACTCAACATTAAGGCTGGAGTATAGTTCAGTTCTCCTACCTTCCCCTCCTTCCCTCAGAGCAATTTACATCAACAACCTGTCCCTTAAGGATATATTTTAAATACCCTTCAAATTCATCCTTAACTATGGATTAGAAATAAAATCTGGATATGCAGGCCATTATACATAGGATGGATAACCAACAAAGTCCTACTGTATAGCACAGGGAACTATATCCAATATCCTGTGATAAACCATAGTGGAAAAGAATATGAAAAAGAATATATATATGTATAACTGAATCACTTTGCTGTACAGCAGTAATTGACACAACATTGTAAGTCAACCATCCTTCAGTAAAATTTAAAAAGAAGAAATAAAATCTGGATAAATTAATCTATCAAGTATTACCTATTTCCCTGCCAAATTAACATCTTGATCAATTAAACCATGAAACACAAATGTTTTACCCAGACTCCTCTCAAGCTTGATGTTCCTAGTTCACTGCTTTTACTACATTCATAACTCAACCCTTTTCTAAGCCTCTTTTTAGCAGCAAGTTGCCAACAGGAAATGTCATAAAATTTGCATCAAATGAGGCAGAGAAGGTGTTTCAGAATAGAGTGCTAAAAGAGAAAAGAGAAGCTTGGAGTGCAAGCGATTTTTTGAAGTGGAAGAAAGGGAAGACCCAATTAGAGCATTTTCCCCCACAGAAAATGTCAGCATCCTTGGAAGAGCCTGGATATACAGGAAGATATGGAATGTTTCTCAAGGTGGCTGGTGGAGAAGAACAGAGAAGGCGAGGACCACAATGAGTCAGAAAGGAGAATATGCGCACATAGCTCATTTCCCTCGAAGCTGAGACCAGGAAATGAAAACACTGAGTTCCTGCTTGGCTGATCTCTGCTTATTCCCTTAATTTTTAGGGGTTCAGTGACCAGCCACTGAGGTGACACCACTTCTTTCACAACTCAGTTGAGGAAAGTGATAGAAACCCTAGAAGAACTCTCTTGGGGACTCGTTGGGAACTATATCCATTGCTATCACCAGTCTTCCCTATCTTGAGTATTTTCTTTTTCTTTTTTTTTTTTTTTTTTTACTAATTAGAAAGAGAAAGCTTGCTGTCAGTAGAACCAGATGAACATAACTACAGTTGGTACTTGTTACATTTTCAAAAATCTGTTATTTTTACTGGAGTCGTTCTTCCGTACTTGACAACATCACGTCGTGAGATGCATCTGGACAAACATTCCTCTCTGGCAAGAGCACAGGAAAGATGACCGGAGGTCAGGTATGGCAGGGCCGTGGTATTCAAACCAACTGCCAACATGCATTTGTGGGAGGTTCTCGAGGAATCTTAATTTATTTTTGAGGCAAACAGGGACTCTTCTAACCTCTTCTGTCTCACAATATTAAAATGATTTTGGCTGTAGAACATAATTGGATAAAAATGACCTAACAAGCTCTTGGAGGAGTTTGAGCACAAATCAGCACAGCAACTGTCACCGAAGACAAATGGGACAAATATGACTCCTTGCTGAGGATTTCAGGATATGAATTTCAGACCAAACATACAACCAAATAAAACTGTTCCTTCTGCATTAAATCTAATGCTGCAAACAAAATCCCAAACAAATAACCAATCCACTCTTGTTGGGAGTGAAAGTGGGTGGGGATGGGAAGGAAAAACTAAACGGGGGAAGAGGAATTTATAAAAGCGTTCAAATGGCAAACAGATAAATAAACAATATAATATTTGAATATTTTATCTAAGGAAGATGTTTTCCTACAGGATCAGAAGTTAGTCTAACAACTAAAATTCTGGGACAAAAGTATATATCAAATGCATTACCTATTTCACGTTCTAATCCATAAGCTATATTGGTAATTATTATTCTCTAAAGACATACAAAATTTCTCTTAAAACGTGTATGTGTGTGCATGTGCATGTGCATGTGTGTGTGTTGTGTGTGTGTTGGTAGGAATGACACATTTGCCAAGTGCAGACAGTGTGTTAGATGTTTTATCTCTACTAACTCATTTTACAGAAGAATAAAAAGTAAATTTAAAGGAGATTTGAGAGCCGGGTTAAGAGATGGCATATCAATAATCCATCACACACCATGATTCTGATTGTAGTCATCTCTGTCCTTCATTCATTTCACAGACATTGATTAGAGTCTCCTGCATATCAGGTAGCAGAAGGAGAACTAATGTCAATCAGACTATGTCACTACCTTCAAGCAGCTTACAGCCTGGTGGGAGAGGCAGATATGGGAAAACAGCTTGTTACAATGCAACAGATTAAAAGTGCTAAACTACTCACTCTATGCACTGGCACTACAGGAGCACAGAGTAATGAATGGATTGATCATTTTGAAGAGGAAACAAAGGGAAGAATCCAGGGGGGTTTTGAAGGATGAGTAGGAGATTGCCAAGCAGGGAAAGGACACGCCCTGCCGAATGTGCATTTTGTGTAGAAGCATGTAGATGAGAACAAGCATGTATACCTGGAAAACACAAGCCCAGACATGGTGTGTGATGTGTTGGGGGTAGAGGTGTTAAGATAGGCCAAAGGTAGAAAAGGCCAAATTGTGATGGTTCTCTTCTTATATTGTAAGAAGCATGGTTTTAGACTTTGGTACCAGAGAGCCAGAGGTGATTTTAGAATCTCCAAGTCATACGAGCTTATCTGTTTTCAAACAATAACCAGTGGCCACATGGAGGCTGACTGGGGAGGAAAAAAAAAATAGAATTGAATCAGCTGATGTAGGATGGCAATGAGTAAGAGGAAACAATCAGATTCATGAAGTAGGAGTGAGAATCTATCAGATGTGATGACTGGTGTGCTGTGGGAAGTGAGAGATGGGGCATGTAAGGAAGATCGGTTTGACCAACTAAGTGGGTGGGTGTGCTGTTTCTCAGAAAAGAGGAAAGAGTTTAGACTGGTAGAACTTTTGGACATGCCAGACACAAGATTCTACATGAGACATCCTGCTAGAGGGACACCAGAGGCAGTTAGATATTTACGTCTCCAGCTCAGGAGAGAAGGCAGGGGCAGTGACGGTGTATCTGGGTGTCAGTCAGCAACTACCCTCCTCCTGAACTGTACGTCTGTCACTTTCGTGCAATGACTTCCTCTAGCTCCCCCACTGCCCATGGAATCGGGCTCAGACTCCTTAACCTGGCTTTCAAAGACTACCCTGAACTAGTATCAACCTCTTTTCAGCCTTCTCTCCCTCAACCTAGATGCTCAAGCCAAGCAAACCACCTGCCTGCTTCCTAAACACATCCTTAGGTATTTGCTGTTTCCCCAGCTCAGCATTCCCTTCCTGCCTGCGTTCACTTCACTGGTTGAAATCTGATGCATTTCAGGTTTCATCCCAAATCCCATCTCAGCCATCAAATGTTCCCCCAATGGTACCTCTCGGTGATAAACAACCTCCTCTTCCTCTGGCCTCCCAGAACACGCAGTTCACACCTCTGATGCATGGTCTTGCCTCCTCCAACCTGGCCCATCACTGTCTCCATAAGTCACATTGTAATGGGAGTTTATCAGAGCAGGGCCATCCCTATAGGACGTGCTAAATAAAGGAGTGCAGGCTCCTTGGGCTTCCAGCATAGAACGTCCGTCCTTTGCTCTGCTCCTGGGAACACAGGGTCTTACTATCACATCAGAAGCTAAAAGCTTCAGGGCTGATCACTCGGGCCCCAGTGGGGAATAGACCATTCAGGATGATGTGATGAAACATGACAAATGACTTAGTGAACTGACAAAATTGCAAAGATTAGACCTTCTCTCTTTTCTGGTGTTCATCCGGCTTCTCTACTTGTCATGACCCTTCCTGCCACGCCTGAGCATTAAGTCTTCCATGTGCGAAGCCCAAGAAGAAGCAAAAATGTGTTTTCTTTGGCAATTTAAGTGTGAGGTTTTCATATTTATATACTCATTAGATTTTTAAAAAAATGATTATTGCCATTTGTGTGAAAACATAAGCATCTGTGACCCCGACGATGGCTAAATTCAGGCTGTAACCTCAGCTGTCAACAGTTTAAGATCTTTCCAGGAAAACAACACAACTCGACCTCTAATTATAAAGGAATTATTCTGTAAAGGAATCAGGTTAATGAGGGGTGGACCTCGGAGCAGAGGCAGCCTCTTCTTCTTTGTAAATTCTCTCATCACTTAAGAGTTAGAGATGCAGAAACAAGTAGAAAGATGCTCTCCACGCCCCAGCTGCTGCCTCTAGTTTCTGCTGTTTGCCAGGCTGATACCACACTGATAATGGCTCCTGGCATAAGATGCCCTTTTCTCACTCTACATTAGTTGACAAGACACTAGCAACTTAGATTCTGAGTGCCAACATGATGGATATGTCCTTAGATTCTGCTCATAAAATATAGCTCCTTCTATATTTATACTGGTCAAGCATGTTAATGTTATTCTAATAATTACAGTAACGGTAGTAATAATGTTAATACAGAGGTAGAAGAAACACAGATCATCTGCTTGGCTACCAAGAAAGCCAATTTTTTTGTATAATAATCACCCACATTCACAGATGTTTAAGGCATGCATCTTACATCTGCTTGAAGATCTTCTGGCTGTTAAACAAAATACAAAGATTCTTTGTATCTCTCCATCTTAAAATTCCTTTCTCACAATCTCCGCCTGGACTATATAAATAGCCAGTTCTTATTTTAGTAAAAAATTAGATGCTGATTTATTGATCACTTGTAAAACGCCTCTTCCCCCTCTCCAGTTCTTTCTGAAACACTCACTTTTTCAATTTCTAAAGACAATTGAGTTTTTCCCCTACGTGAATTTCTTGATGCTTCCAAACAGGTCAGTGGAGATGGGAACGCTTATTTATGTAAGAGGACATGTGTCAACATGCGCTAAAAGAAGAAAGGAAAAAGGACACCAGTGCTTCATAGGAGCAATGCCAGCCACATACTTTAATGCCCATCCATTATGCCTTGGAATCCATGTGTGAAACTGTCTTCATGACTCTAGGGGGTCCTTGGAGGCAGGATGTGGATCTTGGAATTGAATTCATTTCAGGGCTTCACCACATATGGTGATGGCATCTCCTCGTCAGAATGGTGCGGCAGTTCTGGACACATCATGGACCACGGCCAGGGTTCAAAAGACCACATAACTTTATGTCCCTTAGACGTGATCACATTTTATCAAGTTTAGCCCATGAATATTTTCTGCGTACCCTTGACTCAGATGTAACTGTGTGTTGTTTGTGGAATCCGACAATTTGTGTCTGATTAGCTTATTACCACAAGGCACTTCCTGGAAAGCCCCTCTCGTCCCGCCCCCCCCCACACACCCGCCCCCCCCCCCCCGCCGGCCCTCACATCCCAACTCCACCCATTCCTTTTGGGTTCGGAGCCATTTCCAATACCACTCAACATATTTCTTTGGCTCAATCCCACAACTATTTTTATTTCATTATCAAGTGCTTACAAAATGAAGTGGCCAGATTAGAAAATATATATATGTGTAGATAGAGAAGTAGAATAATATTTTTTTAAAGATTACGTTTTACTAGGTCTGTTGATACTACTCTTTCTGCCATGGGACCTAAATGTTGAAGAATCCCCACTGTGAAGACAGCTGTTGCTGTTTAAGACATAACCTAGAACATGATATATTTTGTGTGCTTCTGATTTTGGAGAAAAATTTAGGTGAAAGCTATATGATGAAAGACTTTCAGCCCGTGAAGTCGGTGGCAGGCTGACACTGTTATTTCCCTCTGTCTCAAAGCTGTGAAACCCAGAACAAGGAAAAGCTAATTCCACAGTTTAGGACCACAATTTAAAACACTGCAAGAGGGGCTTCCCTGGTGGCGCAGTGGTTGAGAATCTGCCTGCCAATGCAGGGGACACGGGTTCGAGCCCTGGTCTGGGAAGATCCCACATGCCGCGGAGCAACTGGGCCCGTGAGCCACAACTACTGAGCCTGCGCGTCTGGAGCCTGTGCTCCGCAATAAGAGGCCGCGACAGTGAGAGGCCCGCGCACCGCTATGAAGTGTGGCCCCCGCTCGCTGCAACTAGAGAAAGCCCTCGCACAGAAACGAAGACCCAACACAGCCATAAATAAATAAATAAATAAATTAATTAAAAAAAAAAAACACTGCAAGAGACCCAGACTTCTCATCCCCTGCTTTTTCTTAGCATTAACACTGACTCTCACAATGATTACAGTCGCTCTCAAAAAGTAACGGCCATGGGACGCCTCTCCACCATGTTGAAAACGAGATTTCATTAGCAAGTGGGTTGCAGTCTGGGGCGAGCAGGACTGTTCATCACTTTTGGACATTTTAGTGGACAGACCTCTACTCTGAGCCTTAGAAGAATAATGCCTACTTATCACCCAGCACCTGCCCCCACCACTTGGTAAGGTGGCAAAGAAAATGAAATGCTCTTGAGATTTTTATTCAGTCAGGACTCTAGTGTTAATTTAGGAAATCATCTCTTTCATGAATTTAAAGACACCTTTATAAACCCTGTTCCCCCCTGACCCCCAGCACAAATATTCTTGTATTTCAAAGCATCCATTTATTCTTAGCTTAGATGCTAAAATACTATATGTTATCACTTACACGTGGAATTTTAAAAATAACGAAAGGATGAATATAACAAAATAGAAACAGACCCCCGCCCAGATATAGAGAACAAACTAGTGGTTACCAGTGGGAAGAGGGAAGGGGGAGGGGCAAGATAGGAGTAGGGGAGTAAGAGGTACAAACTAGTATGTTTAAAATGAATAAACCACAAAGATATATTGTACAGTCCAGGCAATATTGGCAATATTTTATAATAACTTTAAATGGGGTACAATGTATAAAAATTTTGAATCACTTTGTTGTACACCTAAAACTACTATGATATTGTAAATCAACTATACCTCAATAAAAAAAGATAGCTTAAATCTTTTTAACCTATCTTTATGTTAAAAATAATACAATAAAATAAAATACATAAGCTACAGTGGTATATTGTACAGCACAGGGAATACTGCCAATATTTTATAATAACTTTAAATGGAGTATAATCTATAAAAATTTTGAATCACTCTGTTGTACACTTGAAGCTAATACAATATTGCAAATCAACTATATTTCAATAAAAAACCACTTTGAAATAAATAAACAAATGGCAGTAGAAATCCAATGAGTTATTTGGGTTTTTATTATATTATACTCATACTTAAGTGGAGCAACCTACAGTTTATTAGACTGTGAAAAAAAAAAATCCGAAGTGGTGCACATAATTGGTACACTGTCTTCCTTAATTTTCCTTCCACGTTTTCCGTATGCTGCCTGGAAAGTACAACCATATTCTCAACAGGTGGCTCTGTGAGAGTCCCAAGAAAGCTCTAAATCTTGACTGCTGCTCCTGTTTTTTTTTTTTCTTTTTTCCCCAGTACCTTTCCAACATTCCTCAGAGAGCTGCTATGTAACAGCGGCGTTCCCATAGGGTTGGTGTCCGCACAAACCCGGGGTCCAGTCTGAGTGCCCTGAGATGCTCTTGGCAGAAGCTCCATCATCCCTCCCGCTTAGATACTCCCTGCAGTGTGTCTTCCTCACTGTCAATCATCACTCATCGCTCACATTTTGGGAACAAGGTCATCTACTACCATCAGCTTCACACCTTTTTTTTTTTTCTTTTATGCTCCAGGCTTTACAATAGGGGTCCGACCGAGGCAGCAGCCCTCCTAAGATATTATTTCTCTAGAAACCAATGTTCCTACACTAACACTTGACTGTTTTTCCTCTCAGAATTTTTCATTGGCAAAATGGGGATAATGATGAGGAAACTGTGAGGGAAATTGTAAGATAGCACTTGTGAGCATTCTTAGAAAGAGAACGTGAAAGACGAATCCTACTTTGATGTTCATGGGCACGGCTTTATAACAAATGGGTAAGAAGGTAGTTTTCCTATCAGCTCTCTGGTCTAACAACTGCACCCTCATTTGGGAGTAGACACTTCAACGTACAACACGATTGTGTTACACTGAGGACTTGCTGTGTTATTACATTCCCTGTGTTCTGTCCTCCAGTAAGGATGAACAGCAGAAAGAGCATGGAGTTGGGAGTCAGACCCCCTTGGATTTACACCTGAGCTCTGCTGCATGATCCTGGACAAGTGAATTCACCTCTGTGAATTTTAGTATTCCCAACTGTTGTAAAGAGGGAGGGACGGCTAGCCAGGCTTCCCTCAGTGAGGGTTATGTAAGAATGCTTAGCATATTTTAGTTTCTTTTCTCTCTTCCATAAACTCCTAGTTTGATACATAGCGTGAGAATCTAGGTTCCCCATCCCCGAACAGGAGCTTCAGTGGGATAGCGAGGGTATGATAGACTGAAAGGGGGAAAGAGATGACAGCACTAATGATGATGATGACAATGGCCAAGGTCATGAGGACAAGGACTAATTTTTAGACCCTTTACCCCTAAGGCACTTACAACTCATTCAACAAGCCGTAGCCTAAGCTGATAGAGCAGGCTGAGCCAGCTGTCTCTGCAAAAGAGCATCTACCTACTCAGAAAATGCCGCGGGTCCTTGAAGAGCTGTAAGCATGTCTAACTGTAGAGAAGAACTTGAGAAAACAGGTGGCATAACTTCACAAAGACTAAAAATGCTTGGGCCTTGTGTTTTACGTAATCACTGAGTCAACGGCCTCTGGGAAGGCAGCCAGGCAAGATGGCAAGGTGAGTAGACCGGGGCTTTGCAAAACTGGATGAACTCAGAGGAAGCCACAGGCCATTCAGTCCGGCTTCCTCCCACCATATCATACTGATGGATGCCAAGCAAGTCCTTCTGTTCTGCCCCTTGTTCCTGACTGAGACCCTGCCTCATCCTAATGCCCACACTCGGAATCATTCTGAATCTAGCCCCATGCTGCCCAATACACTTGCCACCATCCTCATGTGGCTACTGACCACATGAAATGTGGCCAGTGCAACTCAGGGTCTGACTTTTAAATTTCACTTCATTTTAAGGAGTTCAAATTGAAATTTAGAAACCGATACTATTTTTGGAAAACTTTTAAGTAGGTTTGGAACCACTTGGATGTGTGAATCGATTTTTTCAACTGTAAATTGTATGAAATCTAAATACAGATGAAGGATTTCTGATGAAAACAGCATTCAAATTGAGATGTGCTATTAGTGTAAAATGCACATTGGATTTTGAACATTTGGTGTGAAAAATAAGGTAAAATGTCTCATTAATATTTTTATATTCATCACATATCAAAATTATGTTTCGTACATAGTAAGTTAAATAAAATATATTATTAACATTAATTTTCTCTGTTTATTTTCACCTTTTTAATGTGGCTAGTAGCAAAATTTTAATTACATATGTATATCATATTATATTTCTATTTAAAAGCACTGGCCTATACACTCCAGAAATGGAGATAAAATTTCCGATATTATCGACTGTTAAAAATGTGCTGGGAATTTCATATCTTTTGTAATGGATTTGTCGGATCTAACAGGGCATAAGCTTTGGAGCCTAGAGCTGAATTTGAATCTGGTTTCTACTAATTTAGATATCATCAGCCTCTCATTGCCTGAGGTCTCCCTGAACTCTGATACAATATTCGAAAGAATTTTCTTTCCCTTTTATCTCTAGGTCCTCTGAAAATTTGATAAATATGCCTTCTACTATTCGGTTGAATGATAAAATGCTGTGGAATTCATCTGAGAGGGCTTCAAAGAAGACATGTGAATTCCACAGCACACTCCAACTTCCCGCCATCATTTGTAACAGTCAAGACATCTCCTTCCACAGCCCCATGGAAGGGGCTCTTCTATACTCTACATGTTGACTTCATAGCCCTCACCAAGAACCTGGCTAACTCAGACTCCAGGGCCACACCCACTATTTGCTTTCTGTGTGCCCACAGTGCAAATAATAATCAAATGGTGCCTTCTGCCATCAGAATTATTACCTAAGAAACATTAAATGCATACTTTTACCTTTTCACGATTATCTTTATTGAGCAAAATTGACTCACTCTAAGTTATTGGGCACATGACTGGATGTACTACAGGAGATGTATTTTGTGGATGAACAACCACTCAGTGTAATAGGGGATCAGCCCAATCCCTATTCTGGGGGTGAAGGGTGCGTCTTTGGTGATGCCACTAAAAAACAGACATGCTTTATACAAAGAGATCTAAAAAATGCTTAACAGTGTTACTTTCCAGTGGAAATATAAGCTTTCGATTCAATCCCACCCTCTCCTCTCCTAGGGCAGAGTCTTCTTTACCTTAATTCTTGATGGTGGTCATCAAGTTTTCTTCTGTGCCATAGATATTCCCTACCTTTTCTCCCTGTCCTGTACACACACACACACACACACACACACACACACACACACACACACACACACAGACCAATCTGTAAGGCAGGTGTTTAGGGGGAGGAAACGTGGTAAAATGAGCAGCAGAGGAGGGGGCAGAGAAATAAATAGGAAAAGGCAGAGCTCCAAGGGGCACATCTCAATTGATCTGTTTCAGTTCCTCCATCTATAAAATGGAATCCGGGCTGATAAAGTCTTTCACCCAGCGATGCTGTATTAATTGGCTAATTAATGACTGTAACTCACTCTTAAAAATTCAAAGAATGCCATTAATGCTAAGTATTTGTTAGGTATTTTTTTACACAGAAACCACTTAAAGTAATTAGCAGAACTATGGTTGCTTTAAAGTAGAAAGTAAATTTAAACTTGAGAACTCATTATTGGGATGGCAAAAAAAGCAGAACTAATGATGGTCTAAGCCATCGTTGTGAGAATTTTATGTCAGTATCTGGTGGTTTGGTTGTGTCATTACATCAAGAAGATGGGCTATATGCGATCAGCAGATGGTTTGGGTTATAAAAACAAGTATGTAGCAAAAAAGGCATGCATGCAGGTGCAAAGAATAAAGTAAGAAAGAAGGCATCTATATGTTGGAGGCTGAGGACCTAGCCCAAGGCAAGAGATCACTTCCGAGCCCCCAGGTCCCTAGACCAGAGCTATAGAGTGGATTTTAATGGAACAAAGCAAATTCATCACCAGTTGGCTATCTATAGTCTATAGTTGAGACGAAGGGAAATTTAACAACCAAGCCCCATCTTCATACCACTGAACGTTACATAATTTTGTTTCTATACCCAAGATGACCTAGCACTCATAGTTCCCAGCAGAAACATTTGTCAAAGGGAGCAGAGGCAATGGTTTGAATCAAACGTGAGGTCAAGGAACACAATTCCATGGACTCATAAACCCAAAATTCAGAGGTCTGTGAGCCTTTGCCAGCGTATGGGCAAAGATTACAAGCATTTCGCAGCCCAACCCGTCTTGTGCCCCCCAAGAAATGCAGTGATGGACGGGATGGAATGGACTTAGTGCATCTAGGAGCTTAAGATTTCGTTAGGGTAACTCACTCACTCTACTCATTCATTCATTCATTCAGTACATGTGTAATGAGGACTAAATGCAAGGTGTACTGCTGGACAATGTGTGGTTACAAAGCTGAACACGACACAGGACTACTCTCAAGGAGCCCCCTGCCGAACTTCAGAAATCAACCAATAACAAACTACAGAAATAAACACATTTGCACCCAGCACAAAGCTCGGTACCTTGTGGGTACTTAAAGAAAGTTGAATAGCTGAACACGAGGCAGAGGGGGTCGATGCCATGTTCAAAGCAAACTCTCTGGCAGGTCATAGTCAGGAGAGGGCACTTCCCACCAAGGAAGGTTGCAGGAGCACCTTAAGTGAGAGCTGAGCCTGAATGATCTGGAGCAGACAGATGGGACAGTGAGACAAACAAGTACCGAAAAATAACAACAGTGATAATAAGCATTTATTATTGCTTATTTTGTTAAGAGGCTTACATAACTATCACGTTTTTGTCCTGACAACAAACCCGTTTATAGATAAAAGAGACAAAAGCAGAAGAATGAAGCAATATATCCACAGACACAAAGTGACAGAGCCAGTATCCCTTCATTCATCTACTATTCACTAAGTGTCTACAAAGCGCCAGAAATTGTTCTAGGTGCTGGGGATACAGAGCTTTACAAAACTGATATTGTTGCTGCCCTCCCAGGGGGCTGGAATTCTGAAGGAAATGTATAAAGTATTCATTACTTACTAATTTAACTCCTGAACACTGCCGAGGATGTAATATGTGAAGTCCCTTAAGTAAGTGGATTTCTGCCATCATTGACCAGGAAAGAGAGTCAAACTAATCTGAAAAACTGCCACAAGAAAATAAAGGAACAACAGCTTAAAATGGAGTGATTTAGTAATTTATAAGCAAATTTTAAGACAAAATATTAAAAGGTTTAGAAATATTGCAACATCTCCATGAGACTTCCAGAGAGCTTTGAGAAGTGGTGGGTAATGTGCATAGGTGTCATTTTTCTAGAACCACGAGAGACCTTGTTTTAGAAGCAGCACAACTAACCTATTCTAGTGAAAAATAAAAAAGGAAAGTGTGTGTATTTAAAATTCACTGAAATAGGGCTTCCGTGGTGGCGCAGTGGTTGAGAATATGCCTGCCAATGCAGGGGACACGGGTTCGAGCCCTGGTCTGGGAAGATCCCACATGCTGTGGAGCAACTAGGCCCGTGAGCCACAATTACTGAGCCTGCGCGTCTGGAGCCTGTGCTCCGCAACAAGAGAGGCCATGATAGTGAGAGGCCCGCGCACCGCGATGAAGAGTGGCCCCCGCTCGCCGCAACTAGAGAAAGCCCTCGCACAGAAACGAAGACCCAACACAGCCAAAAATAAATAAATAAATTTATAAAATAAAAAAAAAATTCACTGAAATATTAATGCTAATTAGAACCATACTTTGGCGGCCAAGAAGAGAAGATGTAATTTCTTAGGTTCACAGCAGGAAGGCATAACAAGGAACTGGACTTTCCAACTACAATTTATGAAACAGTGAACAACGCAATGATTTAAGATTGATTGTGAACCAGACTCCATTGTTTCTTAATACTGCCAGAGCAACCAATGGCTTTAGGAAAGAGAGTTCTGGATACTCCCCAACACACCTATAATTCAATACATTTTTGGAAAGCAGAGATCTGGTTTTGATAGCCTTTGTCGGGTGCTAATACATACAAAGCATCATACTGGTGGGGAGGTGGGCTACAGAGATTATTCGGGGCTCCCATTTCCAAGGAGCTTACCTAGAGTGAGGTTTGGAAAGTCCACTACACCCCAATTTGTAACACCATCTGCTGTAACACCAGGCAGCAGATGAGGGTCACTGGAATGGTAGAAAGGGACACTGGGACACAGAAGCAGTTTCAATGAATTCTGGCTTGGGGATTAATATAGGCTTCATGGAGGAGGAACATTTTAGTTGGTTATTGAAAGACGTGCACACACAAACACTTCATGACAAGCAGAGAAGGGGATTTTAAGCAGCCTGTGAGCCCAAATGCAAGATATAAGCAAAGGAAATGAGGTAGGAGCCAGGGCCAGAAGAGGTGGTAATACTTCAGGGAGAATCTCCCCAACTCCTGTATTTAAATGGGAGATGCAAAATTGTTACAGTAATACACACACATACAAAACGATGGCTATCATTTCCTAGCCAAGTGCCTTCAGACTCTTTTTTTCCCTCCGTTTCTGAGGTGCAATTAAAACAAAGGGAAACATTCATCTGAAGAAGACAGTCTTTTGGGTAACTGGGAGAGAATAGGAGAAGCATGGCATTCCGCGGCTCTTTATCCCGTGTAAGCTACTGGTTTCTGATTTTAATCAAAGCCCTGTTTGCAGCTCTGAGGAACACAGGAACGGTATTATTGGAAAATGTGGGCCAGAGTTTTGCATAAGTTTATCTCCTCAAAGTGGCCTAGTAAATTCTTGAAAGCAAAATCAGTTTGATGGCCTTAAAAGTGGTATTGGAATTAAAAATTTAGAAATTATGTCAATTTGAATATCTGACCTCCTTAACGCGACAGGCGTATATATGTCTGGATATGGCTTACAGCTTTGATGAGAACCAAGCTCCTTTCAGGCTGGATTGGAGGGGCCTTGCTGTCAGTGGCAAAGAGTGGGAGGTGATCAGAGCACCAGCCTCGCGAGCAGGGCTTTGGAGTCAGCTGCCCCAGTTTCACCGAGGACAAACTGTGGAGTTTTGGGGAGGTTAGAAACCCTGTATTTCAAGAGGTATGTAAAAGGCATCATAATGGCACCTCCCTCACAGGTTTACTGGGACGACTGCAGTGAGGCTATGTGTTCAGTAATGTCAGGGCATATATGAGTGAGTCCCTTACTCTCAAAGTGTTTACGGTCCAGACAGGAAGACGGACAATTTAAAATGAATATATTATGCAAATTATCAAATCAATTTCCATTTCTTTAAACCAGAGCATCCCTTAGACGTCAACCTTCAAAATCTCAGGAATTCAGGAGTTGGATAGGAAGGATTTGACAAGGAGGGCTTTGGCACTGCCTATGGGAGACAAATGCTGACCTGTTAGATGCTCATTCCCGCACCGTCCAGAAGAGGTAAATAGCAATAGATTGGAGGAAAAACTGGGAAACCGGGAAGTGTGCAGTGGGTCACCCACTCTTTTGGCAGGTGCATCTGTTCTCATCATCAGTTTCATTTCCAGGTACTGAGTGTGCACCTCTTAACTCTGATTGGCCAAGATGGAACTCTGTGGGGTAGGGGCTATGTGGTTGTATTCTGAGAATTAAAAAATTATGTCTTAACTCATATTAAAAGACCCAGATTTCCCCCACTGAGACTCTAGTCTAAAGCAATACACAGTCTCAGATGGGATTCGAAGAGTGACGGGCATTTCTTTATTCCGTGCTGAGACTGAGTTCACACAGCAGGAAAGCTTGTTCCACGTTTTACCTTTCCCTGAAGCTGGGGTGTGTTGACCAAGCTCAGCAGTCCTCTAGGGAGCAATCAGCCTGCAGCACCAGTCGTGCTGCCCTGACTTACCTCAGCCCAGCTGGCTTCACAATTCTGTGTTCCTTGAGCACATCTGTCTCCCTCCACTGAACAGTAAGTTGCTAAGTGAGGTCTAGACCCGCTCAGGTATCTCTCCCCACTGTATCTCTTTTGAGAACAGCTGCCATTTCATAACCAATAATTGGTTATCAAATAAATAGGATGATGGAGCTACAGGAGGTGATCAGGGCTGCCAGCCCCACTTTGCTTCTCGAGTGAGTCCTGTAAGCCAAAGGAGGACAGTACCTTTCCATAACTGAAACCAACATCATCATGAGCTGGGTTGGTTTATACTTAGAAAGTTCACAGAAGTAATGCTATTCCAGAGAGAGGGCTGGATTACTGATGAGATAAGGGTGCTTAGTACTCCTAGCTAACTAGGTATCCCTCACTGAATGGTTACCATATTCCTTGTGCTTAGCTAAGTTCTATATATGAAATACCATTGAATCCTCACAATTACCCTTTGGAGCAATTATTTTCGTTTTAACCACATTTCACATGCAAGGAAGCTGGGACTTGGAGAGGGTAAGTAATGGTCCCAGGGCTGAAAAGGGCTGGATCATGGGCTCAGTCCTAGGGTTGATGGTGTCTGGTACCAGCACGTGAGAACCAACTGTGCTCTCATCTTTTGCTAACTGTATTCAGCGATTTCACTTGGGTAGCCTGAACTTGGCCGTGGTGGGAGTATATCACCATGGAAATCAGCAAACACTATAAATCAGGTCTGTGTGTGTGTGTGTGTGTGTGTGTGTGTGTGTGTGAGCCAATTCTTACCAGCACATCCACTGCCTAGGGCTGTCTGATTCCAAAGTCTCTCTGCTAATGAATCATTACCCCATATGTAATCAATAAACAATACTACATGGACTTGGCAATGCCTGCATGTTGGCATGACAAGGGCCGTGTGTAATGATGACTGCAGACAGAAGGACAGAGGTATGTGGGGAGACTAGAAAACGAACACTGAGTATTAAGATTTGTCAGGAAGCCCCACACACAGCAGGTGAACACTGTGTCTGAAAGACCCAAGCCACCAGAAAGTTATGTTCTTGTAAAGCAAAAGGAATAGTTCATTAGTTTCCACCACAGGCTGGTACAAATATCTCTCAAGATCAACTAGTGCCCCTTCTCTGATTCCTAGCAGACTTCTGATACTTGGAAGGAAGAGGAGACACCAGCATTCTGGTTGTTAGAAAGTTATACACTCAATTGTAATGACAGAAAATGACACTTTTGTCAGCTCCTTGTGGACCTGGTCACTCATTCTCTAATGCTTGACCCCCCTAGGTGGCCCGATGAAAGCACTCGTCTCTATACACAAAGATAAGAACCCAGCAGTCTCCTCAGAGGGACCTGACTTCCTCTTCATTTATTTCTTCTAGAAATTAAGTGACACGGGAGAAAGAAAAAGGCAAGAAAGGGAAAGGAAGTCATATACACAATGGTACAAAGTGGGTGTTCAATCAATGCCTGACGAACAAAGGAGAAAAGGTAGTGAAAAAAAAATCACGGTTTCAATTTGATCTCTAAGTATCTCATATCTAGATCTCTGATATCAAAACTTGTCTAAGTCAGCTCCATCTGGCTTCATGGGGATACAAGGCCCATTTTCCTTCATTTGGTATCCTTCGCACTACACGACAAATCTATGAAGCCCTCTGAGATTAGAGTCTGACCAACAAAAGCACTCAGCCAAGATGCCGATGCCAGCTCTGTACCTTTGGAGAGGATCCTTCTAAAACATGGTGGATGGATGCCAGAATAGGGAACTGCTGGCGATATGACAAGGAGATAAGTCCTCAACAACAGGTACAAGAAATGGGGAGTGAAGAAAGAAAACAGCCAATTTCAGAAGAGTTCTAGAGCTCGGTATTCAACTCAGGTGTAGCCTCTGCCCCAGTCAGGCCACCATTCCCAAGGATGACTGGGAGGCATTTGCAGATAAAGCACAAGCAATTTTTTAAGTCATAAGCCCCCAGACGAGCATCAGAGGCTGATTTTTATGGTACTCCCTAGAGTTTTGCTTGCTATAAAACACCATCCTGAGGTATCTGTAGCTGTGGACTTCCATTTTGAGGTTCATAACTCTCTACAAGTTAATGGAAATCAATAGACCCAGTGATCCTATATTCTTCATAATTAGTAAGAAATGCCGGTCTTCATCACAATTCAGGGTGAGACCTGTTTCATCACGTGCCCAGACACTTTTCCACACACTAGTTATGAAAGACAAATATCACCTTTTATGCCTCACTGGCCAGGTACATGAAGCTGAGTTATAAAGACAAATAGAGGCAAAGGGACTCAGAACAGGACTGTGGAGAGAAGGGATGGGAAACAAAAGGAAAGGAGAGTCAACTGCAAGGTTACCCAGGGATACTTTGCAGCATTCCTGGGTGATCCCTGTCATTTCTTTTTTTTTTTAAATATAAATTTATTTATTTATTTTTGACTGCGTTGGGTCTTCATTGCTGAGCACAGGCTTTCTCTAGTTGCGATGAGCAGGGGCTACTCTTTGTTGCGGTACGCGGGCTTCTCATTGCAGTGGCTTCTCTTGTTGCGGAGCACGGGCTCTAGGTGTGTGGGCTTCAGTAGTTGTGGCACTCAGGCTCAGTAGTTGTGGCGCACGAGCTTACTTTCTCCGCTGCATGTGAGATCTTCCTGGACCAGGGCTCGAACCCGTGTCCCCTGCATTGGCAGGCAGACTCTTAACCACCCCGCGCCACAAGGGAAGCCCCAATTCCTGTTGTTTCTTGACAGCTTCAGACTGTGGGGTCATCGTAGGCCTTACTTAAATGTGCATCTTCATGCCTGCTATGAGTCCCTGGTCAAAAGTTTGTGCTTCCAATTGCTTGTTGGATTCTGGTCTTGGGACACAGTTTTGAAGATGGCCTGTGTTTTGGGGTCGGGTCCCCCAGGAAGCAGACTGAGATGAAGATTTGTGTGTAGGCAGTTTACTGGGGAGCTTCTTTGGATAAGCAGTCATGGAGCTGTGACAGGAGTAGATTAGGCAGATGGAGGAACTGAAATGCACCAGAAGCCTCAGCTGATCCAAGGACAGCTCTGGAGCCAGGATGACCCTGTAGAGTTGTTCTACCTTGAGGAAAGTAGGCAGTGGTATATCCCTGGATGCAAACTGTGTCTGGAGAGGGCGTGTTGCTTCTTTTCAGCTACGACTCTTCCCAGAGATGGAATCAACAGAGGGTCATCAGCTGCCCACACTCCCAGAAGCAGGAGGGATGGTGTCTCAGCCCTAAGGAGACTGCACAGCACGCCACAGCTACCGCTATAGTTAAGAGCAGTCAAAGGGGCCACAGGCATACAATGCTAGCAGAGTGCCTTGTCTGATTTTCAGGGCTGTCAATGACTGTAATCACCCTTCAACTCACCATTTTCACCTTCTTTGCGGAAAGTCTCATTCCTCCCAACAAAAATAGGGCAACTTGATTCATCGGCTATTTACTCTACAACCCAGAAAGAATTTTATCATTTCCCTAGCCCACTCACCCCTCCACTCACCAGAACAGATATGGCAGACCAAGTCATCAGAATGAAGACAAAAATGCCTTCTCCACTTCCAATAGCCCTGGTCTCTTGACCACTTTCCTCTTCCTGGGACATTACCAGGTGAATTTCTACTGAAATCTCCGTTCAGCCCATTCTGTCCCTGGGAGGTGACAGTAATCTACTGAAAGCCAGGTATACCGGTGAGATGAGACTAGGTTTGCTTTTCATAGGGTGAATGTACAGCATGGAAAATAAGCACATTGTCATTTCATTTAGCGATGTCCTGTTCTGTACATCTGACATTTATTAAAAAACCCTGCTCATGCTGGAATGGTCTATTTGTCCCTTCAAACACGACACAAATGTCTATCTACTATTTCCTGTGTTCCTTGTTTAGAAAGCCAGAAAAATTAAGATCCAGAAATATGATAAGGGAAACAGAACTTATTTGATAGGCTGCTCGTTGGTGATAAACCATAGTGTTGTCTTTCCACCTCTATTCTAAACTTGCTAGAAGTGCAAAATGTTATCTTACTGGTCCTGACACCTCCCCGACCCCCCAGCAGAGGTTGCTGCTCAGTGCAGAGGAACTGAACAATGCTATAAGAATTTTGAGTTACTCTCTGAATGAGGAAATAATTTAGAAGAAAATATCCATGAAAAACTCAATTCCTTGAGAAACATATAGGCTGTATCAGCTTGACATACTTTGTCATACTGATGTCAGACTTTTCCAATTTTCCAGTTAAGGCAGGCTCCTTTATTCTAGCATTCAAGGATTCAATCGGGTGATCACAACTCACCTTGTTCATTTTATTTCTAGCAATTACCTCATTTGAAGTCCATGGCTCACACTTGCTATTGTTCTTAACATCTTCTTGTACCTGGATCCTAACCTAAACTATATATTCTCTTTAAATAAGGATCTATATTATTTGTTCTTAATGATTTCTATATCTTTTTTCTAACTCTAACAATTTGCATAAGCACTCAGTTCCTGTTTGCTCAATTTATTTTGTGGATGGTTTTGAGGTGGATTAAAGCAAAAGCTCATACAATGAACTAGCAAAACGGAAAGGGAATTAAAACATTAGGATTAAAGAAAAGGAGATGTTGCAAAAATGCCAGATGGAAGGCTCAACATAATTGCCAGAGGTTCAATTTTGGGTCTGAGCCTCCAGAAGCTAATAGGACAAAGAAAATAGGAATTGTCCTAGTTCTTATCAGAAAGAAGAAAGCAGAACAGGTCTAACAAAGCCTATTCTTAGCACAATTCTGAAAGATAACTCTCTACAAGGTATTCTATAAGGAGGGACGCAGTATTTCACAGGAAATGCAGTCGAAAATTATATATGTTTTTTCCTACAGTGCCTTTCCAGAAATGGTGATGGTCATGTCCTTTTATCTCTAATTTACTGCCAACTAACAACTTTTAATTAAAGAAATGCTGTTAATGTTCTCAATCCTTGTTCTACACCAATATTTAAGCAGAAGTTCCTTCTTTGGGAACACCCTCCTTCAACATCTTCTAGGTTTTGAAATCTTATCCTTTCTTCCAGGCTCAGGTCAAAGCTCACGCATGGCCTCCATGAAGACTACCTTCAAACTGCTGATTTCTTACTCTGCATTCATGTGATGGTCACCTATATAGCACATACCATTCTCGTCTAAATATTGCTTTTCGGTTGTTCAGTAAATTTGCTTCTCAGTTAGGTGGTGTGGTAGATTCCAGACGGCTGCAATCATTTCTGTTACTAGAAGGGGAGTCACTTACCTTCCCTTTGAATCTGGGCTGACCTTAGGGACTCACTTAAATAATTAAATATGGTGGAAGTGGTGTTATGCCCATTCCAGGCTTATCTTCTCAGATAACTGGCATCTTCTGTTTTGCCCTCATGAAACCTGGCGTTGCCACCCTGTTGGAAGCCCAAGCCATGTGGAAAGGCCACGTAGACGCTATAATCAAGAGTCCCAGTTGAGCCCAGCCTTCCATCCAGCCCCGTCAAGGACTAGATATGATGAGGCTGTCTTGGACCCTCTAGACCAGTTCATCTGTCAGCTGAGCACCACCAAATGACCTCTATCCACACCATGCAGAACAAAAGAACTCCCAGTGGAGTCCTGCCCAAATCCTTAGCCAACGAAATCTTGAGAGCTAATGAAATGTTAGTTGTTTTAAGCCACTTAATTTTGGGGGTGGTTTATTATGTAACATTTGATAGCAAATCATAAACATCCTGAGGCTGAAATCATGCATTTCTACTTCGTTTCTTAATTCACTTCAACAAATAACCATGGAGTATCCACCATGTACCAGGCACTATTATAAAAGCTAAGAGATACAACAAAATAAATACAACAAAATCTCTGCCCTTTTTAAGCTGGCGTTCTAGTGAGGGAGGTAGACAATGAACATGAAAACAAATAATGTTACTTTTGTAATATCCAAATTGCCAGGTACAGAGCTAACTATAGAAAGTGACTAAGGGATGTTGTACTTCTGTGCCCTCAACACAGTTCAATGTATCACTCTCCATTGTACCGAAAAACAACCACCAAAAGAACGTAACTGAAACTGAATCCAAGTATTTGAAGACTAAGTTACTAACAAGTCAGATAAGCCAGAGAAGTTTATAAACAACATGTTTCTGGAACGATAGGTATAATGAAAGGATGTCTACCTATTTCTCAAAAGCAGTGTCTCTTTTACCTGTGGAGCCCTAAAACTTTTATTAGGAAAATGAGGGCAAACCTCCAGGTCTTCAGAAATGTAGGTTATTCCCTAACCAGCGTAGAGCGTATCGCTCCATAAAATATCAACATCAAAACAATATAGAAAAAGTAATTACAGACAGTGTTAGTCTTGTAAGCTGATAAGGACCAGATGGTCTTTTGTATTTATGGTTTTCCTTGTGCATACAAATGCTTTGGGGATCTAATTAGCCTTCTACAAAACTCAAACTGGGTAATTACTATCATTATCCCCTTTTCAAATAAATCTGAAGTCTAAACTGCAATTATGTTTTTTATCTTACATTTGGTATTCACATATTTTAAGAATTGTTCTTTGCCATCTACTCAGAAAACTTCTTAACGTGAACTGAAGTAAATAAAGTGCAGGAGGACGATAAAAAACTATTTTTTTAAAAAGATGCATCACTCTGTTAGGGGAAAGTGCTGACAACCAGCGAAGCACTTTCTCAGCCAGAGTCCTGTTTCTGTCACGTTTTCACTCCAATCGAGAATAAAGTCCCTGTTCTCTGAGACTTTATATTTCCACTTACGCTTTGCACAGCAGAAGAGAAGAATTTCTACATGGAGACAAAACCAGTCACGCATGTTAGAGAAAGGATTCTCTGCGAGATACAATGTGTCAGCCATTTAAATTAACTCCTGACTCTGCCCCCAAAGTGCAATACCTGGGCTGGCGATGTGCTATGGAAAAGTAGCAGCGCACATAACAAGGCTGGCATGTCATCTATATTGGATTTTTGGCCTCGGGACAGTCAAGTCACGTGACAACAACATCTCTGGACTGCAAGGCGAGGGGAGACACGATCATGTGCGCCAGTGAACTCATAATAGAGAATTCATCAAAATCTATCTCCAGTGAGAAGTACGTGGGCGCGGCGGGGGTGGGTGTTAGGAAGCAATTGTTTCATTTCAGGCGCAAGGCCATGGATTAGAGGTGATCAGGGGCACATGTGTCTCCCTTGACAGGACAAAACATAGACACTGACAAGTGATGAAGAACCGGCACCTCTCCTGCGGCAGCTCCCAGGGAAGAGGGTCAACAATACTCAGAATGTCTGGCTGGCATCTCAAAATTTGGCATCATGATGACTGGTCCAGAGGGCAACATCCAAAAATAGTTGACAGAGGGAAAAAGCCAGGTGATGGACCGGAACTCAGGGGGATGCCTGGCCCTGGGGAGGTACTTCTACTAAAGAGGGCTGCTGTATGTCGATGCAGGTTTCAGAGGTGGCCCCCCTGGCCTGCCTGACAGAAGGATGGCTCTGGGGCTGCCACCTGGGCCCTCCACCCTGGAGACTGCCCTGGGCTGCCCTGGCAGGCAGCAGTGCAGATGCCCAGGCATTGACAAGGATGACTGCAAGTTAACACTTTATATTCCCTGATAGGATTGCAGTAACCCTGCAGCTCACTGAAAAGAATCTCCAAGGCATGCATTCACTCTTCCATTTAATAAACAAATATTTACCAGGCATCTTCTTAGGGTCATGCATGGTGTGAGGTGATTTATGCAAGTTCAGGTGTCAATGAAGACATTGGCCTTACAAATACTGCCGTCATAAAAGGCGTTAGAGACGAAGCCCAACACTGTGGCAGAGTCGAAGTGCCTGGAACAGTGTCGATGGCCTGGCAGGTGTGTGCACAAGCAGTGGTGAAGTCTTTGTGTTGGGGGATTTGTCATGCAAGGGACTGTCTGTCTACCTCTGAGTTCATGCATCTTCTTGTAATCTCATCTTAACATCTGTACAGCGATTTTTACAGTATCTCTTGACTATCATCATTCCTCCTGTTGGAAGCATGACAGGTGATATTGTTCCCATTTTACAGATGCAAAAGATGGATCAGAGGCATGAAAGGACTTGCCAGAAGCTAGACGGCAAGGAGGAAGCCTAAGCAGGACTCACACCCAGGTCTTTTCATGATAAATGCAGACTTTCCAGACACTTCCCTGTCTCATGGGGCTTCTGCTGAAGCCTCCACATGGAAGTTTGGGCGCGAGGGCTGCCAGGCATCATGAATGTCCCTCTTGCTTCTGAGGTTGCAATTCCAGGGTCCCAGGGCATCTGAATCAGGGCAGGACCAGGGTATCTGCTTTAATTAACATGCAATCTGATACAGCAGAAAAAGCAAAGATTTACAGTCGGCAAGAATAAGTGGGCTGGATGAGCTTCATCAAATAACTTAAGCTCTTTAGGAGTCTGCTTCCTCACAGGTAATCATACCTGTGGGTATGTAGCAATTAATAGTGAACCAAAAGCATCCTGGGGCTGACATCATGTATACTACTTCATTTATTCATTCATACCACCTCACAAGGTCACAACGAGCATGGAACGAGATAATGGGAATAATGCACAGGGGCAAAGCCTGGCACAGGGTAAGGATTAGTTCTACTCCTCTTTCCATCAGACTCGCCTGTGGGTTTCGTCTATTCTGAAAAGGCGAGGAAAGGGTTTTTAAGAGTTCCCACCATGGGAATGCCCCAGAACTCTAGGCATCTAGGGAAAGCCTTGCTCTGGCTAAATGTCAGGGAGGAAGCCAGAGGGAAGTGCCAGGCATGACATAGTCTGCTGTCTCCCCAGGAGGGGGGGGGGATAGAAGCCATGTCCCGGTGCTTTCCAGGTATGCTTGGCCGATCTTCAAATAGGCAGCAGTGCTTCACAGTGTGCCCTTGTCCATGGACGCATACTAAGGGGAAAAGATAATAGCAACCATCTTTGCAATATCATAAGCATTTCTTGCTGATTTAAATATATTCTCAATCTTCTGGTTAGGATAAAATCCAAATCACCTTCTAACAACCGTCTAGCAGAGTGGACTTCCTGCCAGTCAAAGAGTTTTGTAGAGCCTGGACAATTACTGAGATGACAGTCCAGTCTTGTACTGGAGGTTAAATTAGCAGATTGTATCAGCTCTGTGTCCTGATGGTGATGCACCCTTTCAACTTGCTCTGCTGATGGGGCAGATGGGCCATGCACCTGCATGAAGGCATCTTTGAGTCATGGTACTTGGGGACCCAAAGACAATCATGGCGCAGGGTGAAGATGGGAAAGGGGATGAAGCTTAAGGCCAAGGCATTTCTGGCAGGTACTTTTTCTCTACCTATATCCATGGCTGCCTTGGATCATTTCCTCAACTTTCACAAAGGCAAATCACAAAGGAAGATTCACAGGCCCCTGTTTCAGATACATGCATCTCACAACTTACCACAGCTGCTCCCATTTGCAGGGTACAGACATGTGGTCCAGGTTAAACCATGCCTTTCACAGGAATTCAGTCTTCCTCAAAGGACTCCAACAGTGTGCTTTGTGATCTCCTTCAACCTCATGTTCCATAGATCTCAGTATCTTAGTAGTAATTAGTATGTTGAAATAATTTTTCAGCTAACCTAACAGCTAATTTTTGTCTGTGTTTTAAAGTTATAGTGATAAACTTCCAAACTTAACACAAATGATAGAATAATACGATGGTTATAACAGGTAGGCAGAATAGTTTATAGGTGTGTGTAGTGGGTTGAATGGTGGCACCCCAAAAGATAGGTCCATGTCCTCCTAACCCTCAGAACTTGTCCATGTAAATGCACTTGCAAAAAGAATCTTTGCAGATGTAATTAAGGATGTTGAAATGAGATCATCCTGGATTATCTGAGTAGACCCTAAATCCAAAGACAGGTGTCTTTAAAAGGAAAAGGCAGAGAGAAAGTTGAAACACGGAAGAGAAGGCCATATGAAGATGCAGGCAGAAGCGGAGTTATACAGCCACAAGCCAAGGAAGGCCTGGAGCCACATAAACTGGAGGAAGCAAGAAAGGATTCTCTCCTAGAGCCTTCAGCAAGAACATGGCTCTGTCATACCTTGATTTTGGACTTCTGGCCTCTAGAATGGTGAGAGAATACGTTTTTGATATTTTAAGTTATCAAGTTTGTAGTAATTTGTTACAGCAGCCCTAGGAAACTAATATAGTATGTTTATAACATGTAGATATGTGATCTCTATATCTATGTATTTATATCTATATCTGTGTTTCTCTCTCTCTTTCTCTCTCCAGTGTGTATGTGAATTATAGGGTGAATTTATTGTTTTATCACGTAGGACCTTAAGTCCTTCATCATCCCAGGTTGCATGATGGGACAAAAAACAAGAGAGATTGTCACCCATTGACCAACTGCATTCAACACCTGTGGCTTATGTGGGGAAAATAAATAATTACACTGGGGCTCTTAAAATGGGAACTGAGTAGAAATAAATCCATGCAGGGTTATCTCTTACTCAGAAAGAATCATTAAATACTAAACAAAGTTAGTGCACCTGAAAGAATTTGAGCTAACTGCATTAATAAAAAATATATTCAAATGGAAAGGCAGGGTATGCTCAATATTCAAAGGGATATAGAGCATGAAACTGAGAGTAACGGTTCATATAAAGTATTCTGTAATTCCATGTCCTTGTTTTTATGTGGATGCATTTAGGAAAACTTCCTGATATGTTTCTAACCTGTTCTACAAATAATAATAGTTACAATGGTTAATTAATGTAACCATTAATTAACCACTGTAATGTAATGTATTAATTAATAATTAATGATTACTGAGCATTTACTTTGATTCAGGCGCCAGGCCAAACTATTTACATGCATTATCTGGTTTCATGAATCCCTATAGAAGTCCAGTGAGGAATGGATCATTGCATCTGTTTTTCAGGTAAAGAAGTAAACATCATGTTCATCAAGAGGAAGTCACTCACCCAAGCTGGTGGTCGTTATAACAAGCAGGACTGATAGGGCTCTGCCCCCTCTGCTGTCCAGAGTTCCTGACCTAACAAGTACATAGTGGGCCTGGGGCGGGTGGAACCTAAGATCTGTTGTGGGATCCTCTCATATACTTCTAATTAGTGACAAGACCCTGATGTAACCTCTCCAAACCCCCTGCCCCAATTTAGTTGAAGACAGAAAAAACTAAACAAACAAACAAACAAACAAAACTCCACAGTACTGAAATGAAGACTTCCAGGAACTAGGAGGTATTAAAAAGATGAATAGAGTTTGGACAGGGACAGTGGGGAAAAGGGCATTCCAAGGAGGAAGAATTGGGAGGTGGAACGCGAAGGCTCATTTGGAAATCTGTCCTGGCATTGACCGTGGACGCCTCCAATGCCAAACTCATGCGCCTGAGTACAGCCCAAGCCCTTTCCTATAAGGTGATTAAATAAATTTACAATCCAGAAAACACACTTGTAAAGAGGTGAAGAGTGAGTAAAAGCCATGTAGTTCATAAGATAAAGTGGTGATTCTCAATGGCAACAGAGACTACCTATAAATAAACCCCACAGCTGGCTGGTAAAGGACTGAAAAGCACAGTATATTCAGAAGCGAAGGCCCCAGAGGCGCTCAAACTCATGCCCCCTCACTGGTTGAGGAGATTCCCACAACTCTTCGACATTTCTGCTGTAGGGGTATTACTCGGCTCAGGTATATTATCAAGTACAATGATGAAACAGTAAATGGCTCCCGGCAGAAGTGGCAGACTAGTGGTAGGCTAGAGATGAGAGAGAGAGAGAGAGAGAGAGAGAGAGAGAGAGGTGTGATACTGAATTTTTCACAACCGCATTGCAGTGCTATTTGCTGAGAACTACAGGATGCTGTGATTCTACCTGAATTGCAGGAAAAGGCACCCAGCTCTCTGTGTATTCGTGATCCTTAGAGTTTCATTTATTAGACTAGAGGAATCAGGTTTTGTTTATTCCCCAACATAAGCAGAATGGGGGGAACATTAAAGACAGTGCCAGGGAATCTTGCTCTAGAGTGGCAGATATTAAATCTGAAACCCCTGAGATCCTCCTATGGCACTGTCCTTATTTCTCTCCCCTCACGTGCATATGCTGATTCACATAGAAGGGAAGGGCTAGAAGATTGATTCCAGGATAAGAAGGGATTTGGTCTGGAACGCAGCCCGACTTATTTCATCAACGTCTGTGCCTCGGGCTATTAACATCAATATATTTACCATACTATAATAACTAATTAATGTATTAATCTGGAGAAATGGGGGTACATAGGGAATGACATACGTTGACTGTGCTTGGGAGTATGGAATCTGTACCTTCTCAGTTAGACAGGGCTAATGTCAGACTAGTAGAGCCTCTAAGAGGTTAATCATGAAGCAGTGAACAAGTACCATTACATTCTGAAACATGACTAATATCATTACCAGACCAATCATCATCGAGTTCCTTTATTGTATCAGGTTGAACTTTTGGAAGAAGGGATTGATGAACATTGGAAACCAGGTCTGTAGCCCACAGTGGGCCCAGTTTCACTTCTTCCTTCATGTATGTATACAAAATTCACATCAGAATGTCTTCATGACTTCTGAAAACTATTACTGACACTGATATTTGCTGTGATGCATGCTAGTAAGTTTCTAATACAATTGTAAGATCCACAGTGCGTCCAAATGTGTTTCTGGAAGAAACCACATTTCAGAACTCCTATTCATTTAGATTTAAATCCCACAGTGCCAAACATGGCTTTCCCCATTTATAAAATCTGGACTCCATAAAGTCCAAATTTATGATACAACAGAGCGTACTCAATTCACTCAGAGGTAAAGGGAGAATCAAAGAGGTCTTATCAAGATGGACAGTCACGATGGGATATACTTGAGATCTTAAGCCAACTGACGCAGAAACAAGAGTCAAGAATGCTCAAGAAAAAAGTCTTAAAGTAGGATTCTGACTACTATATTGCACTTGGGTCAAGATCATGTTCAGTAGATCATGAAAAGGCATAGGAGTTCAAGGTTATGTATATACTTGCATACACATGCCTATTTGCTTTCCATATTATCTGATGTAGCTTAAATTTAATATGCAAATAGTTGCCCTATCACCCAGTCCAATGAGTACCTCTCAACCTTTATAAAAAGCATTTTAGTGAGCGCTGTATACTGCAAATTTAAGTCAATAAAATCCATTTGATGAGATTCATGTTTTCACATGATCCATGCCAGCGGACGCACCACACACAACATGGAGTACATGGGATCTCCGAACCTCAATAGTACAAGTTACCTGAAGGAGGGGTATGCACTGTATTAAGGTAAAAAAAGAATGTTCAAACGACATGCTGCTTTTGCTAAGAGTCAATTTTACTTCCAGTTGCCTCCTATGCCTGACATGCTCATTCATTTATTTTAAAAACAAAAGCCCATGTATAATGTATACTGAGAAGATATCATTATCCAGAGACATGACAGAGTCAGTATTATTTCCACAGTACAGAAAGTATTCAGAAGCTCAGCAAGGCAAGATAAACCCCCTCATTCACAGTTACCTTGCTCTTGTTTTCTTGGGAGATTTTCATAAACCGCATGGAAGTGAACACTCACAAAGTTCCTACAGCTCTTTCAGCTCTTAACAATGTATGTTGATGCCTAATCATAAGTTACTTGCCTATGCAGTGAAAATGAACACTGTGTAGCTATTTATCAAGCCCTGCTGTGAAGAAGGCATTGGTGACTTCAGTGCCATTAATGATGGAGATACCATGTAGTGATTATTAGTCTTTGCAATGACGCACTGCAAAAGTGAGAGGACGTAACAACGTTTTCAGCAAGATAGGTAGCAGGTTACACTGTCTTAATTTTGTTATTAAGTGAAACAAAAGGTGTAGAAATGGGATTCATCCTTCCTGACCACCCCTCCCCGCCCCCCCGTTAGCCATTCTCTCTTCCAAGATAACAGCATGGGGTTCTGAGAAATACAAGAAGTTTGGTACTTTTTATTAAACTAATATTTGATGGAACATTGGTCTTTCAATTATTCATTCTATGTCTTACACCACCTCCTTAACAGGCTGTCAGCTTCATGAAGGCAGGGGCTGTCTTTTCCTTTTCATATGTCTTTGGACCCTGCCCCCTTTCTCACTTTGGTCCTGACTCTCCCAACAGAACTCCTGGCACTGCATTTTTACCCCGTAAAGGTTTGCTGTAGTTGAATGAGGGATCCTTTGAACGTTGACAGAAATGGGCAAGTTGGAGGAGGGTGGAGAAACCACACTGAGAAGAAAATGTGAATGGTAGAAATAAGACATTGTTGAGTTTGCAGTGACAGCAAGATGCCCAATGAGAAAGGATGGACAGGACCAGTACTGAAGTCCTGGGTGATATTGATATTTGGAGCCAAGATAACTTAATTTTACTTAGGATTGGTCATTAGTCATTTGAAGAATGAACTAGCTGAGGCTAACAATTAAAAGGACACAGCTAGATTGTCACCATCGTTCTTTTGCCAGAAACGGGCTTACTGAGCAATCTAGCTTGCACCTTCACCTAAGCAAAAGGAAGATGTCTGAAGCCTGGAGTCCAGTTCGAGCAAAGTCTTCAGTGAATTCCAAACTGTGCTGTCAATAGAAAGCCCAAGAGCTGTTATGAATCTTGCTGACTTTATTATTTTTTTTAATAACACATTGATTTCTCCTTTACTGTTGGAACTTTGTTTCTCAGAAACTAGTAGATGCCCAGGGATGCTTTTGAGAGCTGCTAAAACTCACGGCCCAATAGTTAGGAAGATCTAATTTGTCTAAATTCTATCTAAACCTCTCAAGCCATACTCGTCTCTGCTGCATTAGGTCCTTTAAGAAGCTGTAATGACTGAAAGGAATTGTAATTCACAAAGAACTCTGACAGGAATAGGCATTATGGATAAAATAATGATAAGTCTCTGATTCATAGAAAGAAGAGTCTATGGTATAACTTACCCTCACCTTCTTCTGCTCAGTCATATATCATGACCAAAGTCAATGGATGCCTTTGCATCTTTTAAGAATAAAGACTCCTGTAGGAACCACTTACATCTCTCTCTTAGGCTGTGTTACTGAACACCGGGTATGCTTTTCCTAAAGAAATTATAGCCACTTCATATTGAAATATTTATTTTGAGTTGTAAGACAGAACACTTTTCTCCTCTGCTTTAATCTTCCCTTAACACAAAAGACTGTAAGTACTTAAGTCACTCCAGTTACATCAAAAGAGAATAATCAGTTTCTGTTCAGTATTAGCTGAGTTAAATAGCAGCTCTGTTTCCAGAAAGATAATAATGTCAAAAAATTAGCGAGAAAACAGCAGGCATTCTGAGGAATTTAACCGTTCAGCAAATGACTGGAAGGTGCTTCAAAGTCAATCTAAATAATTTTTTAAAAATTACACCCTGACTTGAAGCCTAAGAACTCTTTTTCTCTCTATATAATTAAAAGATAATGCTGAAGACCTCATCAGGCAATGATTCCTGATATTTTAATAAGAAAGTAGAATATCCTCATGATATACCTTATTATTAAATAGATTTTAACATACGACAGATTAAATCAATTCTAGTGGAAAGACTGACTACAGCATCCAGGAAAAACCTGGTTCAACCAACTCTTCTGCATAATGATTTCCTCAATATCAGTAACAGGAAGGAAAATGCCCTACTGAAAATGTTGTCTTAACTATTCTGCTGGAGAAGTAGATCAGAACGACAGGGGGAAGAAATCTCAGCATCCTAGCAGGCTCATGCAGGAATAAACCTGGTGAGAATCCAGGCACAGAGGAGCAGGGTAAGCATTGCCCAAGAAACAGCTTGTATTTGTCTGCTCAGGCTGCCGTAATGCAAGACCACAGACTGGCTGGCTTAAACAACAGAGCTTCATTTTCTCACGGTTCTGGAGGCTGGAAGTCCAAGGTCAATGTGCGGGCTTGGTCAGTTTCTGGTGAGGACTCTCTCTCTGGCTTGCAGATGGTCGTCTTCTGGCTATGTCCTTGCATGGCCTTTCCTCAGTGCATGTGTGTGGAGGACAGAGCAAGCTCTTTGGTCTTTCTTCTTATGAGGTCATTAATCCTATCAGACCAGGCCCCAGCCTTATGAGCTCCTTTAACCTTAATTACCCCCTTAGAGGCCTCACCTCCACATACAGTCACATTGGAGATTAGGGCTTCAACACAGGAATTTTGGGAGGATACAAACATACAGTCCATAACACCCTTCATCTCATTCCGGTGCTCATTTCTTTCCTGTGCTTTGTGGACTTCCAGGTCCTGGGAGTGTGCATGACTGTTCCTAGCTGAGGAGAGCCTGGAGAGGGTCTCACCACCTCTCTGCTTTCTGAGGCTCTACAAAAAACCCCATCCTCTACTCCCTGAAGGACATGAGCAGTGCATGATTCAGGGATTAGAAAATGAAATTCATGGAAAAAAGGTCAAAGGAACAGGAATTGCATAGCTGAGAGAAGAGAAGATGGAGAGGACTTAACAATCTTTAATATAGGAGGAGATAGTATGCACAGAATTCTGACCAGCTGTTCCGTCTTGCTACTGGGGGCCAATCAGGAGAAAAGAGAATTCAGCTACAACACTGGGAGAGATTTAAATGAGATATAATGGATAGACTGTTGGACAGTACAAATTTGTCACCTGACCATGAGGACTGAGAAATAGAAAAATAGATTACAAAGGGGGGACTTGGGCTTCCAGGAGCTGTAAGAAATAGGGGTCCAATTTATTCAAAGAAGACACATAGGTGGCCAATAGGCACATGAAAAGATGCTCAACATTGCTAATTATCAGAGAAATGTAAATCAAAACCACAATGAGGTATCTCCTTACTCCTGTCAGAATGGCCATCATCAAAACGTCTATAAATAATAAAGGCTGGAGAGGGTGTGGAGGAAAGGCTACCTTCTACACTGTTGGTGGGAATGTAAATTGGTGCAGCCAGTATGGAGGTTCTTTAAAAAACTAAAAATAGAACTACCATATGATCCAGCAATCCCACTCCTGGGCATATATCTGGAGAAACTCTAATTTGAAAGATACATGCACCCCAATGTTCATGACAGCACTATTTACAACAGCCAAGACATGGAAGCAACCTAAATGTCCATCGACAGAGGAATGGATAAAGAAGATGTGGTATATATATATATTCAATGGAATATTAGTCATAAAAAAAAATGAAATAATGCCATTTGCAGGAACATGGATGGACCTAGAGATGATCATACTAAGTGAAGTAAGTCAGAGAGAGAAAGACAAATATCATATGATATCACTTACACGTGGAATCTAAAATATGATACAAATGAACTTATTTACAAAACAGAAACAGACTCACAGACATAGAAAACAAACTTATGGTTAGTAAAGGGGAAAGGGGGTAAGGGAGGGATAAATTAGGAGTTTGGGATTAACAGATACACACTACTATATATAAAATAGATAAACAACAAGGGCCTACTGTATAGCACAGGGAACTATATTCAATATCTGGTAATAAACCACAGTGGAAAAGAATCTGAAAAAGAATATATATATAACTGAATCACTTTGCTATACACCAGAAACTAACACAATATTGTAAAACAACTATACTTCAATAAAAAGCAAAAAAAGAAAGAAACAGGGGTCTAAAATGGCAGGAAGAAGTAGTGGTAGATCAGAAACAAAGAGTTCTGTTGTGTGAAATGCTATCCATTTAAGACTTTACTGTTGGAATCTCTGCATTTCCAAATCTGTCCTGGCCTGTGAAGGGCTGCCATGGTCAAGAAGAAGACTGTTTATAACACATTATTCTGTCAAGCAGAGGACAGAGGGCCTCAGTTCCTTGGCACAAGGAATGAAAAGTTATGTTATACCACGATCATTATATTATGCTCCTGTACCCGTCTCTGCTTTAGTCCAAGCCCCCTGAGAGAAGAAACAGTTCATTTAATGCCTATATTCACAGCACTTATTAGCACAGTACTCAGTACATACAGGTAAGGACAAATAAATCTTTCCTTTCTGGAGTAAAAATAGTGACATCCACAGGCAGATGAGGAACCCAACTGAAGACTGACACGTTCAATTTTCCTGTATCTTTAACCTCATCTATTGAAGGTCTCTCTTGAAGAACACCATTGGAATGGAGATCAACAGTGACCAGACTCTGATTTATCAAGTGATCTATTGCCTTCCATCCTTCACCTCCAAGACGAATAAGTAGCAAGATGAATAAGGGCCCGATAGAACATGGTTTGCTGACCAATGTATTGTTTAAAAATGGGAGCTCATTGCCTTTCACTCTTAGGCTTGAACCTTTTGTTCTCCTTTCCGAAACCAAGTCAGTCTCCTGAATTTGAGGACAGAGAATGAGTAACACACCGTGGAATTATTCAGAAGTCTGTTGGATTATGCTGAGTCCCTACTCAATCGTCGACACTGTAGAGTTCACAGGGCCATTATCCTGATTTTTAGGACGCTGGCAACAAACAAGGCTCTTAAAGTTACTCTCTGACGACGTATTTGGCTTATTTTGGTCTGGAAAATGTAACCATCAAATCCACTGTTCTCTAGGAACACCCATCAGACAAGAAATGGCTCTCTGAGGCTACGTGGAGCCAGGACTTGCTTACATCAAACCTGGGAAAGCTCTCTCTTTTATATTAAAAGCTATTGACCCACGAGGGATTAAAACCCCTTCAACTGTAGTCCTCTTGTGAGTGAAAAGCTCCTTATGTTTGTGAACCTACTTATGCACAGAGTTGGTAATATTTAGTCAACCCCCCAATGTGTCACAAAGTATCAGAGAATGAAGGAAAATAACCAGGAATGCACAATTAATTTATCAAATAAATATAGTCAATTATACTACCAACATTTCAGTGAATTAGTATAAGTAAAGGTAGCAGGTACAAAATAAGGAAAAGCATGTAGAAAATAACCATAGGTGGCAATGTCCTCTCAAATAGGAGACACTTTTTCGGAGGCAGTGAAAATAACTGTACCTACTTCCCAGCCTACTGTGCCCATGTGCTCTAAAACCTATGTTTCTCCAAAGACCCGAGAAATGAAGAGAGGCACTTCCTTTCTGACCTTACGCCCAGAATAGAAATTAACCACTGATTACACATCCACAGCGAAATTTGCAAGAATAAATTCACAGGCCAGAAGGTGAAACCGTGTCAATGCTTCTCTGTCTCCCGCCTCTGACCCTGCAGCACATGGAATTTCCCTGATGACACAGATTGGGGCTGTGTTCTATTATAGGAATTTCTATACAACCATGTCTTGTTTACCTTCTCGACTTTTTTTGCAGCCCCCTGAACAGAAGCTGGCCCTAAGGAGGCCTCGGTTAATGCCTGCAGAAGAGAAGTGACTGCCTCGCCTTCAGGAGCAGTCCAGATGAGTTAAATAATGCTTTTTGAAACCATTTTTCAGGAGCTGATTATCCAGCTGTTGCTTCAGCTCATCCCCGAGCTACAGCTCCTTCCCCAGTAACCCGTCTGCCTCTTGGCCATTTTGCCTCTCATTAGCGCCTTTCCTGAAAGCAAACTGGGAAGGAAAAAGATGTGAAATTCGAGTGACTGCCGGTTTGACAGCAGGAGAAGATAGATAATACAGAGTGACTCAAGATTCTTATATTATCTGTAGATTTAAATTATCCATACCATGCCTTGTCCTCATTAGCATGGATAGTCAAGGTCTTGCTAGAATGGCTATATTTACTATATGGCAGGTTATGCAGCAAATGAGCCTACAAGTCTTCACAGGTATTCTATGAGGATGGTTTTCCATAAAGAGTGGCTGAAGCCAAGAAAAATACTGCAGATATAATCCTAAAAACAGTAACTGGAAACATGGGCTCTTAAATGTCACCTATCACCCATGGCTACACTAATAACCACTTATTTAAGTTGACATATTTCCTCCAAGAAACTACAAACGCAGATATCATGCAAAGGGCCAGAAAACCCAGCAGGTTTTACAGAGGGAGTTGTAGGGTCAGAAGGAAGCTTCCATAATAATCAAAGGAAAAGATGGAACTTTCATTTCTCCCAAGTCATCATCTGATTGGACAAGGGCTTGCTGCCCTGAGCTATGCTTTCTGCCTTTCCCCAGGGGAAAGGAATGACAGATTTTAATTTTTCAGTGATATTTTGTTACAGATCCAACAGGGAAATCAGAGACTCAGTGAGGAGACTGCCATGGTGATCCTTTGTGACAGAGAAGACCCAAGCCACACTGACCATGCCTGTAATTCCCTGCTAATTGGAGTAGGTCTGGAGAGAAGATACAAGGGTGAGTAACTCATTGTCAAGTTGTGATTCATAGCAATGAAACTAGAGAAAGGTCAGTTTTAAACAAAATAGCTGGCTCTTGCAGTGTGAGGGAAAGATTCCAGCTGACCTAATTTGGTCCTGGGGACCTGAAGGAGGGAAATAAATTGAAAAATTCTCGACTTAATACCAGTACCAGTCTGGTGGCTGGCAATTCGGGTTTTAAACACGCTAGCCCTGAAAGCTCATCGCTTTGTGTGTTTGATCTGTAAGTAAGAATTCCCAAAGAAGCTGTGTGCTGGATGGCTCACGCTTTCATTTATCTAACTCTATTGATCACCTGCCAGGCATTCAGCTAGATGCTGAGAATATAGCATGAAGCAGCCCTATTTTTTAACTTCACGGCTCTAACCATCCAACAGGGGCGGTGAGAGCATGAATTACTGCTAGATACCTGGCAGAACCGTTCAAAGTCTGTCACAAAGGGTAATAAAGGCCTGAAGCTGGGAGAGGAGAAAATACAATCAAGAAATATTCAGGAGAAAAATTGGAAGGATTTGGCAATGTTTAACGTTAAGGGTAAGAAAAATTAGACAAAGATGACTTCAAGTTTTGGCTTCATTGAGAGTGGGATCTCTCCGGGGAGAAAACAGGCTGTGGACAATTTAGGGAGGAAGACAAGTTTTGGACAAGCTGAGCCTAAGGCGCTTACAGGGTATCTGGGCACATGAGTCCAGCACACGGAGATTTTCATGAGAATCTGAAGCTTAATTAAGAGATGGTCAGGGTTGTAGGGACATTTGGGTGTCATCAACATATCTGAGGTAGTGAAACCATAAGAGGGGATGAAACTGCTCAGTGTCTGAGCAATTTCGTAGGGAAATACGATTAGAAGGTTGAGCATGGTATCCTGGGGAAAACCAACAGCTGAGGATAAGGATGAGAAATTAGAATCCACAAAGGATACCGAGAAGGAACCGTCAAAGGGGCAGGAGGGATGCTCGGGAAAGCACAGTGTCACAGGTGCCACGTGGGGAGAGAGTTCCAAAGCGGGTGTGACCTACAACGTCCAGGGTTCAACAACAGGACCAATGTGCTGCTGCACCCAGCAGTTAGGAAGGACCGCAGTGACCCTGGCAAGAGCACTTTCACTGGCATGAGAAGGATGAAAGTCAGATGGAGGAGGGCTGGTGAGTGGGCAGGAAGAGAGGAAATAAGAGGCAACGAGTATAGATTAGTGTCCCAATACTTGACAGGGTCACCCAGGGAGCATGCTAAAAACAGATCTCTGAGCCACATTCTGAATCAAATCTTCTGAATTTCTTCTGAATCAAATCTCTTCTGAATCAAGAGGAACCTAGGAATCTGTATTTTATCAGGCTCCCCTTGTGATTCTGATATACAGGTTGGTTGGGAACAGTAGAGACTTGTTTCAAAACACTTGGCACAAAATGGAATGAGAGAGATGGGTGGGAGTCTGATTTAGATGGGAGGGGGAAGGAGGGATCAAGACGGGAGAGACTTGAACATACTTATAAGTTGGTGTTGGGGAAGAGGAGTGAGAGGTCAGGAGAGAAGAGGCAGAATGAAGATCCTGGTGATGAAGAACTCAACAAAATGTTAGCCCTCTCTCTTTTCATTTTCCCTTTAGCAGAATGAAATGTCTGGCATAGTTATGAGTCATTGAATTCTCTCCCTGCTACTATACCTTGATTCATTTCCAGTTACACTGATTAATAAAGAATGATCAGCTTGTAGGAGAAGATCTGGGTGCATGCTACACATTAATTGGCTCTGCTAGCGAGTGCTACAGTTTTAGGTAGTATCTTACATAAGAAAAGTTGTACATCCTTCTTTCTCTTGTCGCTATTTTAATCCTGAATGTCCAAGAAGCCAGGCTGTTTGAGAGCAGAACAGAAGTTCGACTAAATTATGAAAAGAAAATCTGATGCAGTTTTTCCTTCAAAAAGTCTGTGATGGGATCATTTCAAGAATTCCTGCAGTGCAGTGTGTTTGTGTGTGTGTGTGCCCGCGGGCGTGTGCACGGGCCCTTCTTGTTTCAGGACATCGGGCTGCTAAGTCACCACTTTAAATAATAGCTCCACACACATGACATCATAATAGTCTCCACAGCAACTGTGAATGATATTACAAACCTGTCTGGGACTAAATAGGAAAGATAGGCAAGAAGACAGGAGTGGGCGATCTCCTAAGCAACAAATGTGCTTTTTCCATGGAAACACCACCTCGTGGAAGAGAAAAGGAAACAGATAATAGACATAGGTACACAATGGTTCCTAAATATAGCATTTCACTAAGCACTCTGTCAATTGCAATTTAAAGACCATTCAACCTATGAGAATAATCGCTGGAAGAAAAGCTTCCCCTAGTTTAATGCTTCAAGAGGAGGAGGGCAGAGGCATTTTTCTTGAAGTCGGTCATCACGTATCATCACAGCTGCTCACAAAAGAGGGCAAATGGGAATGGAGCAAGATATCAGTTCAGGTTTGCTCCCGCTTTAAGACAACACCAAAGAACAGAAGCCTAACTTAAGAAGTCAGAGAAATTATGAGTTGGTAATGAGCATTATAAAAATCCCCTTGGGCTTCCCTGGTGGCGCAGTGGTTGAGAATCTGCCTGCCAATGCAGGGGACACGGGTTCGAGCCCTGGTCTGGGAAGATCCCACATGCCGGGGAGCAACTGGGCCCGTGAGCCACAACTACTGAGCCTGCGCGTCTGGAGCCTGTGCTCCGCAACAAGAGAGGCCCGCGCACCGCGATGAAGAGTGACCCCCGCTTGCCGCAACTAGAGAAAGCCCTCGCACAGAAATGAAGACCCAACACAGCTAAAATAAATAAATAAATTTATTAAAAAAAAAAAAAAATCCCCTTATGGGCTTCCCTGGTGGCACAGTGGTTGGGAGTCCGCCTGCCAATGCAGGGGACACGGGAATGCAGGGGACACGGGTTCGAGCCCTGGTCCGGGAAGATCCCACATGTCGTGGAGCAGCTAAGCCCGTGCGCCACAACTTCTGAGCCTGCGCTCTAGAGCCCGCGAGCCACAACTACTGAGCCCGCGTGCCACAACTACTGAAGCCCACACGCCTGGAGCCCGTGCTCCGCAGCAAGAGAAGCCACCGCGATGAGAAGCCCGTGCACCGCCAACGAAGACCCAATGCAGCCAAAAATAAATAAATAAGTAAAAAAAAAAAAATTCCGTTATGAAGAGAGTCAAGATAGATTCCTTTGAAATAGCAAGCTCCCTCGTGAATGGATGATAAAATGTACATTCTGAGAGTTATTGAAACAATTTTAGGGAATAATTTGCTCAACTGCTAACGACAGTGCGCATATGCATTACTCAGAAGTAAAGACCAGATCGCTAATGGCCCACTATGTGCAGTCACCTGCTACACCCTGGGAATCAGTATCTGAACTATCGCATTCAATGACCAGATGAAGAAGACTGTATCGTCCTGGGTGTCACATGAGAACCGGGAGCAAACATTCTCCAGGACACATGGTAGGTGTCTGGCTCTGATTCAGACCTGTTTCCTGACTCCAAAGCCCCTGCCTCTGCTCTCTGGGCTTAGTAGCCTCCCTGCACAGGCTGCTTACTTACAGAGCTGTTCACACCGTACTTTTTCCTGTAATCCTTTCATGATTAATGTCAACTCATCCTTATAATGCCGTCAACCTATTTATCAACGGCGTGCACATTTTGCTCTCTACATTATAATTAACCACTGTTAGAGGAAAGGGAGACTTCAAGAGAGCCTGTCCAAGTTATCTTTTTTTATTGCTCAGGAAACCAAAGTCCAAAGAGAGTAAATTCCTTCCACAGAAGTGAGACTTGAGTCACAGTACTGCCTGGCTCTCGAACCCCAGCTTCTCCCCAACCCACATTCCTATGACCTAATCCTTGTTATTTACTGTTGATAAATTATTTTCCTAAGTGGGCTTCTCTATCCCCTCTTCCTTTCCCTTGCTTTGTCTCTACCAACTATAAATTCCTGGAGATTTAGGAGACATTTTATATGATAAAAGTTTAAACCCTGGGGACTTCTTATTTCACCAAGGACTCCCTTTCACTCTGTTAACTGCTTTAAAGGAGACTTTCAGAGGACCTGGCTGCCTTTTTCCATCCCTCCCCAGCGCATCATAAAGTTGTACATCTTTAGGTTGTATTTCTCTTCTCTGATGTAATAGAACCTTCACCTATGAATCAAGCCATTGACCTTATTTGCTCATAGAGGGCCACTGAAATCATTGCCTCTGGCCTGCTTGCTAACCTTTATATAAAGAGGTCTCTTTCATTAATCTGCAGGAACATTGATTAATGTTCACATGAGTTACATGCATAGCAAAGAAGACCCCGATGCTTTCACAACATTCAATTTCCTTTGAAGACCTTTAAAAAGTAAGACGTCTAGATTACCCATCACTAATAAATGGGGATTTGCAGGCTGATTAAAATTCACAGGGAGAGGAAGTCTATGTCTATTTCAACAATGTTGCAGCTTCATTAGTAAAATTCACTCATTTTTTTCTCAACTGTATGTCACTGGGTGAGTTAAAAGTATGGTTATATCAAATGGCTCTTACTGGGATGAAGAGCCTTAGTGATTGGGTTCCCTCCATATCAGAACAAGTACCATGCATAGTTCATGAGAAGTAAAATAAGCAACCTTAATAGCTGGCAGAACCAATGGAGCGAAGGATATCTGCCTTGACAGCCCTGTGACAGCCACCCCATTTACTCCACACTCTCCTTAACTCTTTGTTGGGTTGGGGAGAAAATTCAAACCTCTTCACAATCATCCCAGTTCCTCGTGAAAGCTGACATCACTTTTCCATCAAGACAAAGTTCTAGAACTACTCCTCATTCATTCTGAAGCTGGCATGTATGAGAAACTTTATAGAGTCTTCTGGGATATAATATTTGGCCCCAAAGGGACCCAAGCAAGTGTCAGAAACAGAAGCCACCGAGTCATTTGCTTAATTTCATTTCCTTAAATGAAATTAAGGAAAGCATCAGGTTCATGTTTGCGAGAACCCCCAAAATTGGATGTGCCATGACAATGTCAAACTCCCTTTTCCTTGATCTAAAATATCTTTCTGCTTAGCCAACAAAATGATGCACATAAATTCTTTTTTTGGTAACTCTCTAACCTAAAAAGACCCAGCATGTTATTTCTCCAAATTCCCTGATTAAATCAGGGGAATTAAATCAGGTAACCAAATGAAATCTTAACTTTTGAAACTATTATCTCAATTGTCTTTCTTTAAAAGGAACTTTCAGTAAGAATAATTTAGGCAAATACAATACCAGTGTCTTTCTCCAGTTGGGGAGAAAAACAACCTTGGATAAATCCAAAGTCAGACTTTGGGGCTGCTCCAGGGGCTATAATAATAAAAGGAGCTTTCCAGAGTAACACTTGGTCATTTTCCAAACCTCAGGTCTCTTCCAGCTAATCCTCCATTAGGATGTCATTTGTTTGGTTCACTTCAAAGCTCTGGCTACTTTCTTGTATTTTTCTGAAAACAAGGAGTTATCTGTGGAAATGATTTTGTCAGGCGATTTGGCAAGTCACTTACAATACTCATCAATGTCAGTACTTTAATTAAACCCAGGAAGTCCCTCTGCCCGATGTGATTCTCCTCTCTGGGTTGCAATTTATCTCCGCCTTCAGCAGGACCCAATGTTTCAAAGCAACAAAGGTGTGGAATCTCAGGCCTGGGGTTAGCTACCGTGTGTCTCAGGATTTGGGCAAAACTGAGTAATCTGCTTTAAAAAAAAAAAAAAAGTGAAGGACAGATACTTGGTTTACTGACTTAGAGGCTGACAATGTACTCACCCTACCTCACACCACAGAGCATGAAATGACCAGAGCCAGTGACAACTTGGGGGAAAATAAAGAGTCAGTATGGTGTCTGAGTATATTTAACTGCTAAATTTGACATCTTTGCTCTCTGGGCTATCCGTCTGAGTCTTGTTGGCCTCAGGTGTCATTCCCAGGGATGACAGCCGCTCTCTTGAGGAGGAAGGAGTTGAAACACGGATTAATGTCATCCGAGAAGAATGTCTTCAATGCCATAGAATCTGACAGCCCTTGAATAAGCTGGACAGCTCATGGTTTCTCCACGGGACCACTCCTTTAGGCACCGTCAGAGGACTAAACCAGTAAAGTAAGATGAACACAGAAACAAAGGTGCTGCATAGACATAAAACGAAAGTCACAAAAGCAAGCAGCTTATGTGACCATAATACTATAATATATTTAAGCAAAACATGGCACGGGCAGCATAGCATGAACCCAGTCTCATTCTCCTACCCCCGGCATCTACCAAATCTCCTTCTCTTTTGCTCCCAGTGAATGACTCCACACCCACTGTTACAGGTTGAGTTGTATTCCCCCAGAAAAGATATGTTGGATTTCTGCCCCCTCAGTACCTTAGAATGTGATCTGAATTGAAGAGAGGGTCTTTGCAGAGGTTATCAAGTTAAAACAAGGTCATTAGAGTGAGCCCTAACCCAGTAAGACTGGTGTCCTTAAAAAATGGGGGTGAAATTTGGATACAGGGACAAACACACATAGACGGACAATGATGTGAATCGACGAAGGTAGAAGATGGCCATCTGCAAACCAAGGAGACAGGCTCTGAACAGATTCTGCCCTAACAGCTCTGCTGACTCCTTGATTTCAGACTTCTAACCTCCAGAACTCCTAGAAAATAAGTTTCTGTTTAAGTCATCCAGTTTGTGGTACTTTTAACAGCAGCCCTAGCAAAGGAAAACTCCCACCAAGCCAGACATTGACATTTCCTCTGTCTCTCTCTCTGGACCTATAGCCAAGCAGTGTTTGGTCCCACTAATTCTACCTCCCTGATATTTTCAGAATCCATTCACTTTTCTCCACCCATTGTTAGACTTTAGTTTAGACCACCATCGTCTTTCACGTGGGTCCCCACCAGAGGCTTCCAGCTGGTTGGCTGGCCTCAGATCTCGTCATCCTCCAATTCCCACTGTTGCCAAGGTGGTCTTTCTACATTGCAAATCTGTTTCTAAATCTCCACCACATACCTCTTGGCATCAGGGTAGAGAAAGTATGCTTAGCCTATACATGCCAGACCCTTCAGGATCTGACCCAGCCAGCTTCTCCTAGACTTTTATCTTGCTAATTTTCCCTCCCTCAAAATCACGCTTCCAGCCTTACCGTGTTTCCTACACCTGACAGGCTCACCCATCTACACGCGTTTGTTGATGTTATTCTCTCTGCAGGGAACATCCTTCCCCTTGCTCTTTACCTGGCAAAATACTGTCCTACCACAGCCAGGTGTTATCACTTTCAGGGGCTTCTCTGGGAAGCTTTCTCTCATCCCAGGTAGGCTTAGCTCCTTTCCTGAACTTCTTCCATAGTTTCTGTGCATGGCACTCTCAAAAGTCTTGCTACATTGCGCATTAATAGCATCTGGCCCATGAACAACTTGGGAGCAGAGGCTATGTCTTGTGTGCTCTTGTATCCTTGTTTGTTTTGTATCTAGCATAGTGCTGGACACATATTAAGAACTTCATATACATCTGTTGCATGGGATAAAAGTTTTAATATTTAAAAGCAGGTGATACTAATTCTATAACACTCTAAATGCTACAATTTAAGAAAACATCACAGTATCTTTCCTCTCCACCCCCCCCAATTTATTGATAGTATCCTTTATACAGCAGTGAGCAAGTGATAGATTATCTTGCCCTCATACAACATTGATATAGCATATTCCCAATCTCTTTTTGGTGCGCATAACCAAAAACATGAGTTCACATATACTCTGCTCATCCATCTGATTTACGACTAATTAAGACCAATCTGATTTAAGTCAATTCAGTGCAATTCTAACAAACACATATGCACGGTGAGTACTGTTGTATATGTTGCACGTTAAGTAAGCGACTGAAAGGGGTGGGAGTAAGGAGGGCAGGTGGCATGGGAAAGATCAGAAATACTAAAGTGAACAACAAGGTCCCTGTGTTCTGTGTAAGCTCACCGATCATCGGGGGGAGGCATACCTCCTTCTCTGCAATATTCAATTAAGCTGCTACATGGAACGATGTAGGGTAGACATGACAGAAATGGCTTGTGTTCACGTTCTTTTCTAAGTTTCTAAGATGATGTCAGGGCTGAACACTAAGGCTTTCAAGAGCAGACAGTGAAAGGCACTCAAAGACATCCCTGGGGTCAGCCTCGTTAAGGGAGGTGTCTTGAATCCAAACTTGCTGGGAGGCCACCCTGGGGGAGCTCTCAGTCAGTGACTGATATATCCTCATGGAACCACCCAGGAACACAGCCATAATTCTTTAAGAGGAAGCTTGTTCACACAGCATGGGCAGACATAAGGCTGCTTTTGCAGTCAAGTTTCTTACAGAGGGTCTCAGGGAAGAAGAGCATCATTTCAGGCAGAAGATTTAAACTCCTTTTAATTAACCTCTGTGGCTTCACTGTGAAACTAGGAGGGCTCAAAGGAGAACTCCACGTGACCCTGCACTTGAGAGGCCCTCATTTCCTCTCTTTTCAGTTGATTTTTCACTTCTTCTTCCTAAAACCTCATGAAAACAGGTCACGCATGACTTGTGATGTGTGATGCTTCCGCTCGAAGGTTGATATATAAATACACACAGCATGTCTGTTTCCTATCACAAGGGAAAACCTCGCATGCTCCCCAGAAGTCAAGGCTGAGGAAGCAGCAACGAGATGGATTCACAATCAAAATCACTCAACAGTGATCTCACCCTCTATCTCTCTATTTGCTTGTGTAAACATTTGCTGTTGAACGTCCTCTACTGCCTCCAAAGAATTGCTCAGCAAAGGATTATTGGGAATACTGTCTAGGATCAATAAATAACATATATAATAGTATGAAAATAACTGCACTAATAACAGGGACCAATCTCAGGAACTCTTTCATAATTATATTCTACAAAAATTTTAAGGTGCTGGATGCTAAAGGTGAGGGCAGAATTCTTACCTACAATGGGGTATCTACACAATAAGCCCCTAAGTGTGGATCTAAAACTTGAATATGTAAGAATTATGTGGTTTGCTAAAATGCAGATTCTTGGGCCTATACTCAGAGTACCATGCCAAAATCTGATTTTTAAACAGGAATCCCAGGAGTTTCTGATAGAGGGCTTCTGCTGATCAAGTCATAAGAAACAACACTGTGAATATTTATTCAGGATGGCTTTTGTTATAGGCTCATACAACTTTCATGTCATTCTTATATGAACTCAAGCAATACAAAGAACAGACTTTAGAAATCACAAACATTCAAAGAACAGCATGGATTACAAGGATAAGCCTTTAAAGTAAAAGAGCAAGTAGAAGAACCATCCTGATCATTAATGGTAAAGGAAACAAGATGGTCATGAGCTATATGTGCTGTGGAAATTAATGATGTGGAGGACCAAGCCACATCACACAGTGAAGCTTTAGTCAAGTGTCTGTGGGTGATTCTCTCCATCTCCCCCAAAGAACTGATCTGGTTAAATGAGGTTCAGAATTTCAAGGAGGAGGATTAGGGAATTAAATATAAACCTTAAGGATAAGCAAGAAGTGCTGGTGATTTAATCCATTGGGAAATAGTTCATCTTAAAACTAATCTTTCTTTTCTCCCACCTTCTTCCATAAGACAAAGAATTCTTCTGCTACCTCTATTTGTTTGGATATTCTTGATTCCCTGATGAACCTAGAGCACATGTAAATACATTCCCTGGTTGACTGGGAAGAGATATTCCGGGATAAAAGGCAGAGCTAAATTTTGTAGTCAAATTAGGAAGTAGTTTTCAAGGTCAAGCCTTGATTTAGGATGGTACTTGTTATGGACTACATGTTTGTGTTCCTCCCAAATTCATATATTGAAACCCTAATGGCTAATGTGATATTTGGAGATGAGGTCTTTGGGAGGCAATTAGGTCATGAGGGTGGAGCCCTCATGATGGGATTAGTGTCCTTATAAAAAAAGCCTCCTTCCTCTTTCTGCTCTCCATCATGTGAGTATATAATGAGAGGATGGCTGTCTGCAAACTAAGAAGAGAGCTCTCACCAGACACTGGATCAGTTAGCACCTTGATCTTGGACTTCCCAGCCTCCAGAACTGTAAGAAATAAATGTTTGTTGTTTCAGCCATCAAGTTTATGGTATTTTGTTACAGCAGCCTAAAAAGACTGAGGCAGTGACAGAGGGAACAAAAAACAGCACAACAAATCAAATAAAATTTTCTTTTAAGGAAATAAACACAGTGGACTCAAATTTCAATTAAAAATGTGAACTGCAAGAAGAATTTTAAAAAATAATGCAATGTTGAGAGTGTAGTAAATAAAAGAAAGAAACCAACTAACATTTTCCCTCATTAGCTGAGGAGATAGTATGATTGCAATTTGGTTAAAAAAAATAAAGCTAAGCTAAGATTTTTGTTACAGGAAGCTACTGAAGAGAAAGGTGAAAAAATTAAACATGGGGATTAAGTCAATATAAAATTTATACTATTGAGATTTCTGTGTCAAAGCACAGACTCCATAGAACAACTAGGCAAAAGATCGACAAGGAAATAGAAGACTTGAACAATACTATAAACTAACTAGACCAAAGAGACATCTATATATCACTCAGCAACAAGTTACATTTTCTCAAGAACACATGGAACAGGATAGATTACGGATAGGCCATAATACAAGACTCAGTAAATTTTAAAAGAGTAGAATCATGAAAAATACATTCTCTGACCACAATGAAATGAAATTAGAAACCAATAATAAAAGGAAATTGTGGGACTCCTCATGTATGTAGAAATTAAACACACTTCTAAATAACCCATGAGTCAATGTAGAAATCATAAGGGAAGTGAGAAATACTTTGAGATAAATGAAACCAAAAGTATGACATACCAAAACTTATGAGATGCAGCTAAATCAGTGCTTAAAGGGAAATTTATAGCTGTGCATGACTGTATTTAAAAAGAATAAAAATTTCAAATCAATAACCTACACTTCCACTTTAAGGAGCTGGAAAAAGAAGAGAAAAGTAAACCTAAAGCAAGTAGAAAGAAAGAAATAATAAAGAAGATAGTGGGAATACCAAAATAAAAAAAATAGACCTGGGACTTCCCTGGTGGTGCAGTGGTTAAGAATCCACCTGCCAATGCAGGGGACATGGGTTCGAGCTCTGGTCCAGGACGATCTCACGTGCCGCGGAGCAACTAAGCCCATGTGACACAACTACTGAGCCTGCGCTCTAGAGCTCACAAGCCACAACTACTGAGCCTGCGTGCCACAACTACTGAAGCCCGTGGGCCTAGAGCCCATGCTCCACAACAAGAGAAGCCACTGCAATGAATGAGAAGCCCACGCATCGCAATGAAGAGTAGCCCCCACTTGCCACAACTGCAGAAAGCCCATGCGCAGCAACGAAGACCCAATGCAGCCAAAAAAAAAAAAAATTAAAAATAAATAAATAAATAAAACCCAGGAGTCTTAAAAATATATATATATAGACCTATAATAAGTAGAGAGACTGAATTAATAATAATAATTTAAAAAAATCTTCCCCAAAATAAAAGCCCAATTTCAGATGGCTTCATTGGTGAATTCTACCAAACAATTAAACATGAATTAATTCCAAATCTTCACAAACTCTTCCAAAAAATATGGGAGAAGGGAACACTTCCCAACTCATTATAGAGCATTACCTTGATGCCAAAACTATCATAAGAAAACTACAGACCCATATCTCTTATAAATATATATGCAAAAATTCTCAACAAAATATTAGCAAACTGAATCAAGCAATGTCTAAAAGGGATTATACAACATGTCGAGCTGGGATTTATCCCAGAAATAGAAGGCTGGTTTGACACCTGATAATTAATATAATATTCTATTACAATAGACTAAAGAACAAAAACCACATGACTATACTAATAGATTCAGAAAAAGTGTTTGACAAATCCAACACCCCTTTCAAGAGTAAAACACTAAATAAATTAGGAATATAAGGGGACTTCCTCAATTGATAAAAGGCATCTGAAAAATCCCCACAGCTAACATAATACATAATGGTGAAAGACTGGATGCTTTCTCTCTAAGTTCAGGAATAAGACAAGGATGTATGTTCTTGCCACTTCAATTCAACATTGTACTGAAGGCTCTAGCCAGGGCAATTAGCCAAGAAAAAGAAATAACAGACATCAAGTTTGGAACAGAAAAAGTAAAACTACCTCTGTTTGTAGATGACATGATCTTGTATATAGAAAACCCTGAGAAATACAAAAAGAAACATTAGAGCTAATGAGTTCAGCAAGGCTGTAGGGTACAAGATGAATACACAAAAATATCAATTGAATTTATATGCACTAACAATGAACAATCCAAAATGAAATTAAGAAAGTAATTCTATAGGATGCCATAGCATCAAAAAGAATGAAATCCTTGGAAATTAATATAACAAATAATTAAGTCATACATACAAGTATATGACTTGTACTCTGAAAACTACAGTGTTGTTGAAGGAAATTAAGAAGAATAAATGGAGAGATAGCCCTTGTTCATAGATCACAAGACTAAATACAGTTAAGATGGCAATACTCCCCAAATTGACCTAGAGATTCACACAATACCCACAAAATCCCAGTTGGCTTTTTCTTAAGAAATTAACAAGCTAATATTAAAAATTCACCTGGAAATGCAAGGGACAAAATAGCCAAAACAATATTGAAAAAGAAGAAAAAATTTGGATGAGTCACTCTTGCTGATTTCAAAGCTTACTATATAGCTACAGTAATCAAAACAGTGTGGTACTGGCCTTAAGATAGATGTATAGTTCTATGGACTACAATTGAGGGTATAGAAATAAACACTTCCACTTACGATCAACTGATTTTCAATAAAGATGCCAAGACAATTCAAAGGAACAAAATAGCCTATACAACAGATCCTTCTGGGACAACTGAATATCTACATGCAAGTGAATAAAGTTAGATCTCTGCTCACATCACACCAAAAAAAAAAGACTCAAAATGAATCATAGACCTAAATGCAAGAGCTAACACTATGTAACTCTTGGAAGAAAATATAGGATTAAATCTTCATGACCTTGGCTTAGGCAAAGCCTTCTTAGATATGACATTAAAAGCACATGTGACAAAAGAAAAAAGATAAATTTGAGTTCATAAAATTTTTAAACTTTTGTTGTTCAAAGACCATCATCAAGGAGGTGAAAAGATAATCCACTGGTTAGGAGAAAACATTTGTAAATCATCTATCTGATAAAGAACTTGTATCCAGAATATCTAAAGAACACTTACAACTCAATAGTAAAACAACAAACAATGGCAAAGAATCTAAATGGGCATTTCTCCAAGAAAGAAATACACATCCTCAATAAGCACATTGAAAGATAGTTAACATCATTAGCCATAGGAAAAGGCAAATAAAAACCACAATGAGACGCTGCTTCAAACTCAGTAGAATGGTTAGAATCAAAATAAACAGATAAAGACAAGTGTTGGTGAGGAAGTAAAGAAATTGCTCATATATTGCTTGTAGGAATGTAAAATGGCATAGCACCTTTAGAAAAAAATCTAGCAGTTACTCAAAATGATAAACATAAAGTAACCATATGACCACATCCACTCCTATGTATATTCCTAAAAGAAGTGACAATATATATTCACATAAAAACTTGTACATGGATTATCCATAATAACCAAAAAGTAAAGAAATCCAAATGTCCATTAACTGATGAATGGACATACAAAATATTCCATACAATGCAATATTATTCTACAATAAAAAAATGAAAAACTGATACATGCTACAACACAGATAATCCTTGAAAACATTATGCTAAGTGAAAAAAGCTACTCATAAAAAAACCATATATTATATGATTTTATTTATATGAAATGTCCAAAGTAGGCAAATGTATAAAGACAGAAAGTAGATCTGTGGTTGTCAGAATCTAGGAGGATTTGAGGGAGGTAGGGAATGATTGACAATAGGTACAGGGTTTCTTTTTGGGGTGATGAAAATGTTTTAAAATTGGTTGTGGTGATGGGTGTACAACTCTGTCAATGCACTAAAAATGTTCGAATTGTACAATTTAAAAATAAGCAAACAAGGCACATATTTCATCACTCATTTTATTACTATCAGCTTCTCAGTTAAGCTGTCTGATACACTGATGAAGGAAGTTCTTAGGGAGTCAGCTGCCTCATTTTCCTTGGCCAGTTCCCAAGTAGAGGCTGAAAGGTGGAGAGTAACCCCAAAGGATTAATGAGAGAGGAGAGTTAATGGGTCCTTAAATATGAGTATTGTGTGTATGTGTGTATATGTGTGTGTGTGATGTGCTCATGGGATTTTTAAAAATGAATACTAAAAAATAGTGATTAAAAGAGGAGTTAGAACCATTTTTTCTTCTCATTGCTTTTTAAATCAATCTAAAGTTGGTTTAGAATTTAATTGCGTTATTTTAAAACAGTTCATTGTTTATGCTTAATTACTTTTGAACTTGATTATTTTCACCCTCAATAAAGGTGTTTTAAAATGAACTCTCTGGTTTTCTTGTTTTTTAGATTTTAAACTTATTTATTTATTTCTTATTTATTTTTGGCTTCATTGGGTCTTCGTTGCTGTGCGCAGGCTTTCTCTAGTTGTGGCAAGTGGGGGCTACTCTTCGTTGTGGTGCACGGGCTTCTCATTGCCGTGGCTCCTCTTGTTGCGGAGCATGGGCTCTAGGCGTGTGGGCTTCAGCAGTTGTGGCACATGGGCTCAGTAGTTGTGGTGCATAGGCTTAGTTGCTCCACAGCATGTGGGATCTTCCTGGACCAGGGCTCGAACCCGTGTCCCCTGCATTGGCAGGTGGATTCTTAACCACTGTGCCACCAGGGAAGTCCCTCTGGTTTTCTTAAGTTCTAAATAGAATAGCTAGAAAATTCCACAAATGAGGAAAAGGGAAGAGGTTAAGAAGTAACAACTGTGAATGATCTAGTCTGGTGACTTCCAAAGTCTTCCTGACCGAAGAAGGCCAAGAGACATTATTCTAAAAAAACATTAAGACCAACAAAACAGAAACGTTGCACATATAGACCCTATTATATACTCCACATGAGCTGCAGGAAACTCTTACCTTAGAATCCAAGAAGGTGATCCTTGAGTTTGATAATAGCTATGATTTTCATTTAAAGAACTTTAGTGACTCTAAATATAGGAGATACTTTCAGTAGGTAAGTGAAGTTTACTCCATGACCCCATCCTACTTTTTAGCTTTGTTACTCAGTTTCTTCCTCCCAACACCTGCATAATACACATTCACGCTTAACAGAAACATCACGATTTCTCACACATCTACCCACCTTTGTGCCTTTGCTTATACTCTTTCCTCTGCCTATAGTGCCTTTTCAGGGTTTTATCTTCACCTGTCAAAACTGCAGCCATCCACAAATGAACCTATCTGTGCAGCAGAAACAGACTCACAGACATAGAGAACAGACTTGTGGTTACCAAGGGGGAGGGGGCTTGTGAGAGGGATGGATTGGGAGTTCAGAGTTAGTAGATGCAAACTACTACATATAGAATGGATAAACAACAAGGTGCTACTGTATAGCACAGGGAACTATATTCAATATCCTAGGATAAACCATAATGGACAAGAATATAAAAAAGAATGTATATATTTGTATAACTGAGTCACTTTGCTCTACAGCAGAAATTAACACAACACTGTAAATCAGCTACACTTCAATAAAACATAAATTGGAAAAAAAAAAGACTGCAGCCATCGTTCAAGTTCTGTCTTCAATGCCACTGTCTTTTAGGAAGCGTCTTCTGATTTCTTCAATCAGTGCCATCTCTCCCACCTGTGAACTTTACATAGCACTTCCTTTGAACATCTCTTATTTAATGTTATGTCACAGAAAGTATGTACTTAAATTGTCCCTTCACTAGAATTTAAGTTAGCAATGGATTTGGTTCAGAGCAGGCTCTCAAATATTTGTGAAATGAGAAAGAACGCCATCGCTTCTCTCTGACACGATCGATGTCATTTCTCTTCAGTCAATCTTTACCAATTCAATTCCCCGCATCAAGACAAGTCTTCTGACAGAACTGCATATAAATCCTGGCTTAATTCAGATAAGAGAAGTCCCTGCTCTTCTTTCTTCCTGTTTTTCTTATCCTGCTGTGTCTATGAATATTCCCTAATTAACCAGCACTCAAAGTCCTGTTATAGTCTCCAACTTTCTCCCATTCCTCTAATTGAGAAAAAAAAAAATCCACTGGTAAAACTGATAAAATAGATTCATATCATTCTCATTATCAGGTATGGATTCAGAGTCAATGTGCAAAATGGTGGGTTTTTGTGGCGGTGGGATGGAGAGGTAAGTAACCAGTTGTCATTTTTATGGTTATTCTGAGACAAAGAGAAAACAATGGTTTAGTATAAAATTGAAATGTTTTTGTAAGGAACACCCTAACGAGTAAGACAAGGGAGAAAAATGTGGAGACACTTTCACTCTGGGTTAACTCTAAATATAGGAAAACAATAAAATAGCTAACAGGGAGTGCCCCCAATGTGCCTAGTACTGTGGGAATTAACCACTGTTCATGTATTATCTCTTTCAGTCTTCAAGCTGCCCTATGAAGTAGGTCCTATCTTTCTCCCCCATTTTGAAGAGGAGGAAACTAAGACACAAAAAGTTAAGAAACTTGTTAGAGGTCACACAGTGAGAGCAAATGTGCAAGTCAAGTTTCCTTATGCAGTCTCAACTCTTCTATTCTTTTCTTCTGAGGTGTAGAGATGTTTGGCCCTTCGCAAGACTTCCTGAATGACGTCTGTTGAGACCACTGCAATTGGATCTCTTCCTTCCCCCAATTATTCCTATACCACTGGAGTATATCAAGAAACAGAAAGAAGACAGTCATTCAATAATCTTCTTATTTGGCCATTTACTAATTCTTCCTTGAATTCAGAAAAAAAGCCTTTTTGAAGATCAGAAGCCAAATAGGACATATTAGACATCCAAAGTCAAAGAAAGAAACTAAACTGGCTTTAATCTCTCCTAATCCTGGATTTTGAAATACTCTCCAATTAAGTGTGTTCAGACAAGAACCTCTCACATGAAGGACGCCAAGGACTGAGACCATAATAGTCTTTGCACATTTGCTCTTTTACTCCAGGGGGAGTATCTGTTAAGTGCCTACTGTGTGTGAGGCATTGTCTTCAAGTCAGACAGACATGGTCTTTAACCAGTGAAGCTTTTAGGATGGAAGAGGGAAGCACTAAAGCAATGTCTTTAATGATGTGATTTCAATTATGATAAGTGCTCTCAAGAAATGTAGGGTGCTTTGAGATCTTAAAGAGGGGAACCTCACCTGATCTGAGATGCCAAAGACAGCTTCCCTTGAGGACAAGACACTTAAACCAAGATTTCACAGGTAAAGAGAGGAAGATCGGAAGCCTGTAACTTTAAAGGGAAAAGTTTTAAGAGACACTAAAAGTCTAAAAAAGAGAAATTGGGCCTAAATACTGAACTGAAATATACAAATGATCGAACTTTAGAATATCTTTAAAAGAGTGTAGGTTTATTCTTTTCAAATATGTAATGTAGCATAAATAAATGTTATTAGAGTGTTTTCAGAGATAACACAAACTTGTTTTAAGGACTAGGTATGAACTCATTAGAATTACTCTGCAGAGTCCCATTAGTATCTTTAAAAAAATTCAAAAGATAGTGTCCTTAAGAAGAATCTGGGGGCTTCTCTGGTGGCGCAGTGGTTGAGAATCTGCCTGCCAATGCAGGGGACACGGGTTCGATCCCTGGTCTGGGAGGATCCCACATGCCACGGAGCAACTAGGCCCGTGAGCCACAACTACTGAGCCTGCGCGTCCGGAGCCTGTGCTCCACAACAAGAGAGGCCGCGATAGTGAAGAGGCCCGCGCACCGCGATGAAGAGTGGCCCCCACTTGCCGCAACTAGAGAAAGCCCTCGCACAGAAACGATGGAACAACACAGCCAAAATAAATAAATAAATAAATAAATAAATAAATAAATAAATAAAATCTATAAAAAAAAGAAGAATCTGTCTGACAAAAACCCGTGCATAGACTAGATGCTCAGTAAATACCTCCTGTAAGGGTGACTGAAATACTCCCTCTGATATAGATTTTACAGCTATATATATGTATATATGTGCATATATATATTCTTTTTCATATTCGTTTCCATTATGGTTTATTACAGCATATTGAATATAATTCTCTGTGCTATATAGTAGGACCTTGTTGTTTATCTATTTTGTATATAGTAGTTTGTATCTGCTAATTCCAAACTCCTAATTTATCCCTCCCCCCCTTTCCCCTTTGGTAAGCATAAGTTTATTTAAGATGAACAAAATTTTATTTGCAGCTCTCATAACTGCTGGTTTTTACTTTTGTATATGATCTCTAGTTTTGTTTTGTTTTTTAATCCCCAAACAAGCTTTGATACCAAAATATATTGTTTTGCCCACCATGTCACTCAGCTTAGACAGTACCTGAGCTAGAATGAGCTTCTGGCACACTTGTTTTTCATGAATGCACAAAGCAAATCCACATTCAGTTTCCATCAGGGATCATGTGCTTCACTCCAAATATACACACACTCTCACACGCACAAAGCAAATACACAGAACAACCTGCAAATTCCAAACAAGTTTTAACCTACATTTACAATAATTATGAACTAGAAACTCTCCGAACCCCATTTTATGCCTCTGTAAGTGCTTTGCTATTATCAAGGAATTACTTAAAAGTTCATTTCTGCTATGGGAGTTGCAGAGACACACCGTGAAACAAGGGCTGTACATAGTACATTTGTGTTCTGAAAACCGAACGAACCACAGTTAATTATTCAGCGATCACGAATAAATATCAGTGGGAAAGCAAGGACCTTTTTGCTCAGTAAGTGCTCAAGGATACATTGCTCAAAATGTATGCAAAACAAAACAGCTATGTTATAAGCAGCCGCATTCATAAACCTCAGACACAAAAATAAAAAATTAGGAGATATCTCTGGGAAAGGTTTCCATTTATCTTAATGCTTTCCCTTCCTTGCTCTGTGCCACAAAGCTGTAGCCTCCAGAAGCCTGGCAATGGTTTGCTTCCAGCCTTTCCAAAAAGCTCCTGCAAAGGGAGGTTCTGAGTGTTCCCTGGCTGGCTGACTCTCTGTGGTTACTTCCACCTTCCCTGGCTGAGACGCCGTTCCCTAGGCACTGAGAACACTGCCGAGTTAGATAGGAGTTTTTTTTTTAATGCTGAACTCAGGACTGTATTTTCACAAAGAACATTATCTCACTATCAGGTTCTTTTTAATTCCCTGATTCTTACAAGCGTAATTACCCAGGAATGCTCCTGTGCAATCAGCTAGCCCATTCAAAAAGCTATATCCTGTTTCATGATGCTGTCGGGAGAGAAGAGGTAGGCTGGAGAAGTTTTGAGGTAGGATGCAAAAGGAAGACACAGGCAGAAAATATGTAACCTGCAAATCCACATATTTCACACCCGAGCAGGATTTCTCCATTTCGTTTTCCATTAAAAGCTGAGTAATTGCAATATGAAAGCGTGAACACAGATTGAAAAGTAACAACTAACAGCATATCATTCTGTGAGGAGTTGAAAATGAAAAGTAAATTAACTGAGTGTTGGCAAGTATCAATATCCCGGTAATATAAAACCCATCAGAACTCATGTGTGTAATACTGCCTCAAACAACTCACTGGAAATGGAAATAAAATGCATTAACTTAATGTCTGAAGATTTTTAAGGTCAGGGAATTGGTATTTGTTCACAGCAAAAACGCAGTGATGACTCATCTCCTTCAGATATATGTGAAATTTGTTACACTTATCACCCAGGGATCGTTATCTTATGGTTCCTGCAGAGATCCCAGCTTTTAATTTCCTGAACACACTTAAAACCTCAATGACAATGTTAGATGTCATGGTATTTCATTTTAAGGTGAAAAAGATAAATGTTCCAAAATGGAATGCACTCTTTGTTTACTTGACCACATTTCTAAGGAAATTTAGGTAGATATGAGAGATATTGATCCAAAGCCTTATCAGGATAAAGGAAATTGGACAGGGTTACGGTAAGTGGAAACCAGGGTGACCAAACACATACTCATGTTTACTCACAGGTATATAGAGAACTTGCCTCACAAATGAATCAGCAAGAAAAGTAAATTACCTTTAAAATGGAAAATTGAGAAATGAGAAAATGTAAATGAGAAATTAATAATAATTTTTTGACCAATGTGACTCATGTGCCAGGAAAAGTTTATAGTAATACATGAAATATGGGGGCAATTTTAACCACATGGTATTCAAGAGGCTGCTCAGCATTTGAATTGTTTATTTTAAATACATGTTTAAAATATAGTCATGTACCACAATGTTCACTGCAGCTCTATTTACAATAGGCAGGACATGGAAGCAACCTAAGTGTCCATCAACAGATGAATGGATAAAGAAGATGTGGCACATATATACAATGGAATATTACTCAGCCATAAAAAGAAACGAAATTGAGTTATTTGTGGTGAGGTGGATGGACCTAGAGTCTGTCATACAGAGTGAAGTAAGTCAGAAGAAGAAAAACAAATACCATATGCTAACACATATATATGGAATCTAAGAAAAAAAAAAAAAAGGTCATGAAGAACCTAGGGCCAAGACGGGAATAAAGATGCAGACCTACTAGAGAATGTACTTGGGGACACAGGGAGGGAGAAGGATAAGCTGGGACAAAGTGAGAGAGTGGCATGGACATGTATACACTACCAAATGTAAAATAGATAGCTAGTGGGAAGCAGCCGCATAGCACAGGGAGATCAGCTCGGTGGTTTGTGACCACCTAGAGGGGTGGGATAGGGAGGGTGGGAGGGAGGGAAATGCAAGAGGGAAGAGATATGGGAACATATGTATATGTATAACTGATTCACTTTGTTATAAAGCAGAAACTAACACACCATTGTAAAGCAATTATACTCCAATAAAGATGGTAAAAATAAATAAATAAAAAAAAGTCTAAGAAAAATCTAAATCTAAAAAAATATATATACATATATAGCTCTGCTTGGTTAATTAGTTTAAAGACTGAACAGCCAAACAATCATTATCCCTTCATACATGCAAGAAATTCCTAAACATTTGCTTCTAAGCTAGTTTGAAAACAGTGCGAGAAGAAGAGATAAAGTTCCCCAAGGAGACATAATATCCTGTTACTAACCAATTGTTATATCCAGATGTCTCTAGAAGTTAATTTCAAAAATCAGTGTAATTGCTACCATGTTTCTTTGATCAATGATGACAGATTCAGGCAGCTAGCTGCACTAGAGCAAGTCATTTTCCCCCTCTCTTAGTCTCCTCTGTCAGCAGCCACCGTACCCTGCTTCCAGGCTGGTGAGGAAGAGGTGAGAGAGTGTAAGAGAAATGATGGGTCTCCATGGGAAAATCTCATGAAGTAAATTTCAGCGAGTACATTCACTGATCACCAACAAAAATTTCTAAGCATCACAGAAAATTCACATCCACCAAAAATACTAAGTGGGCTCCAAACCAAGATATACAAACATTACAATAGACTACTCAGGTGAAAACTAAGGCCACCAATGGGATGTGATGGTTAGATTACACATCTTCATTGCTAATGGTCGGTGGCTTGGAACAGAGAGGATGAAGATGCAGGAAGTTTCCAAGCTGCTCTGTAATCTAACAATGTGTTAGGGTCACTGCTCTACCCTCCATTTTCCCACGTCACTGTCTTAGTTGGGAAGGGGTCCCCACGGCAAACCAAATGAAATTGAAGAGAGGTATGGGTACTTCCCACCCCCATCTGCTCACAGGAACTGATTAAGAACCAGACTGGGATTGAGACAGGGCCAGGTTTGAGTCATGAGCAAATCAGTTGACCATTTTGAATCTCCATTTCCTCAACTTTAAAATGTGATTTAGGGCTTCCCTGGTGGCACAGTGATTAAGAATCTGCCTGGCAATGCGGGGCACACGGGTTCGAGCCCTGGTCCAGGAAGATCCCACATGCCGCAGAGCAACTAAGCCCGTGTGCCACAACTACTGAGCCTGCGCTCTAGAGCCCGGAAACCACAACTACTGAAGCCCACGCGCCTAGAGCCCGTGCTCCACAACAAGAGAAGCCACCACAATGAGAAACCCGCACACCGCAACAAAGAGTAGTCCCCGCTCGCCGCAACTAGAGAAAGCCCACGCGCAGCAACGAAGACCCAATGTAGCTAAAAATAAATAAATAGAAAAAATATATTAAAAAATAAATAAAATAAAATGTGACTTAATAATGGCGACCTCAAGATTAAATTAAACCATGCATATAAAGAAGTTAGAACAACAGGCACAGAATGCTTTACTCAACAAACGAAAAGTGCGTTTATTACTGCTATTATCATCTTCAGCAAATGGAGATGTTTGCTCACTGGTGAGCTGGAAAGAGGAGGTGGGAGGGCAGAAGCAGTCCAAAGCAGGCCACCTCTCCTGCAGGCTGGAGTTCCAGGCAATGCCCAGAGACTAGGTCTATGGGGTGCCAGGTCCTTAACCTAGAGAAGTGTCCATTCTCGGGCAAGGACATGCAGACTGCACTCTTGCCTTGGCAGGAGGAGGGATAACTGCAAACTGGGTGAGCCTGGAAAGGACGATGAGGTTTCACCCCGAATGAGAACAGAATTTTCTGGTTAATAATTTAAAAAAATAAAATAAAACCTCATTAGGAAACTCTTAGGACAGAATTATGAGGCTCGAACACTGCAGTAACGGAAACCTCATAACTCGTTGGATTGAGAGAACACTGAAGCTTTCTTGACTTTACAGAAATAAGTAGAAAGCTGGAGGGAGCTGAGGACTGGGAATCCGTCACCAGTTGTTGATGGCCTAATGAGGGAAAAAGCAGACGCTTTATCACACAACTAACTCATTCAGCTTGTAAATGAGGAGAGAACATGAGTTTTCGGTTAAAGGATGACATTCTTTGTTCACTGAATTTACTGTCTGCCCCCTCTAGCATGCTTCCCTGGCTCGTCACCCCTTCCAAAAACTTATGCTTGCAGGCGATGTGGCGAAGGGACCCTGGCAAAGACTATTACATACTGATCACTGGACTGGGGCCCAGGACTGCGGACACTCCTGGCGGCAGTCTAGGCTCTGGCTTTCATATGAGTTGACTTGGGTAAGAATGACCCTCCTTGAGTTTCAGTTTTCTCATTTGTAAAACGGGGATAATAGTAGCTATTTTATTGCATTATTTTGAAATTTAATTTTTGTAAGGTTTAATTTTTGTGATTTGTATAAAGCATACAAAGTAGTAACCTGTAAGCCGTTTCAATTGTTATTATGCCATTTGTACATTCAGAGGGGATTTCTCTGAATTTCCAGAGAGGGCTTTCTCTTTATACTTTATTCTTTCTCATAGCACGCTCATCTTTCCCCCAATATTTACTAATGTGTGGTGAAGCATCTTTTCCCGCAGATGATACCTGTCTAAGGGCAGAGATCACGCTTATTTTGTTCATCACTGCTCTGCAGGGCCGTGCCCATTGCTGGCTAAGAGTCAGCACCTGGTAAATACTGTGGGATGAGGGCCCACCAACCCCAGTCACTGCCCAGCCCACTCTAGACGTCAGAGAAGCGTGGTCCCAGGTGCTCCAGGATACCCTCCTTTGACACACATGCTGCTGATCTAAACCCTTGGGCGGAGGAGGTTGGCTCGATTTTGTCACTTAGACAGGAGTCAAGAGGTATCTGTCAAGCTCCTCTTGTCTGTCAGACTAGGTGGATGTGAGAATTCAAAGGAAGACACAACTCAGGCTTCTGCCTCGCAGGAATTCTGATTGCGAGTGCAGCAGGAAGTTGGAAGGGGACATATTCATGACGCTGGAGGCACTGGGGCAAATTTCATAGGACGTGGCCGGCCCCGTTAGAGCTCCACGCCCCGAATGCAGACTGTGGGCTGGGCACTATGTTTGATGCTTTGCATACTTACCTCATTTCCATCTCCATAGACATCTCGCAGGAGGCATTACATGTACAGATGAGGAAGTACAAGTTCAAAATGTTTAAATAACTTGCTCACCGGCACTCAGCTAGTAGATATCAGAGCCCAAATTTGAACTCAGGCCTGTCTGACCCTGAATCCTCTGCTCCAAGCATTACTGCATGTCCCTACTGCCCCGACTTTTCTGAGGAGTAGGGACACTGTACCAGTGAGGGATGCAGGGGACCAGAGACCAGCCCTCCTGGAATTCAACACTGCTGCTGGGAACAGAGTAAGATGATGTAGGATGGGCATATACATTGGGGTTAATTGGGGTCAGTGACAAAATCTCTAAGTTTAAGTAGTGAAAGGAAATTCTCCTCTTGGAACAGTGATTGGTCGTGAGGTAGAGCAGGGTTTGGCTTGGGGGAAAGACTATGGGATTGGAGACCACCTAGGGAGGATTATAAACTAATCACCTGCAAAAGAGGACAATTCTTGTGTCATTTATTCCTTTGTGATTCCCAGCCTGGTAGTGGAGATGTATAAGATATTAAAGTATAATTAAATATAATTAAGTTTATAAGGTTATTCTGCATTCCTCAAGCACAAATTCATAATAAAAAAGAAGAAAATAATCCTTACCAACAAATTGGTCCATACATATTAACACTTAACTTTTTTTACAACATATTTTTTGAATATTTTCCTATTTGTTTAGGAAGGTTACCCTGGGAAATATACTCTCAGGGATCTGCCCCTCTGGGTGGGAATACTGAAAACTCATCAGCACAGCTGATGGGCACATTCACAGAACAAAACACATATAAATACTGAGAGGACCCTCAAGGAAATATATATATGACATACATTTCACTGCAAATGAAACCTATGTTGACCTCCTCTACATAGGGAAATTCTGGTGCATATCACAGCATTTCATATATAAGCGGCTGGGAGGGTATTTTAGACTGAGCGTTAAGTGTAAGATAAAAATACATATCTTAGTTTGTTATCAGGATGCAGAATATAAGAATCCAGTACATGTGAAAACAGAGATCTTAGAATGTCTAAAAGTCAGGAAGAAAAATGTATCATGAAAGGATAAATTATACTTCTTTCTGGTACTATATTTTCAATGCTCGTTATTTAAGTGCAATCTGGTGAACTGTTCAGAGCTGTTCAATTTCACAAACATATAGTAGACACGTATTACGTACAAAGCTTGGTGTTAGGTGTTGTGACGATCCAAAGATAAGGCAAGACCTTGGGGGCACAGACATCAATGGGATAGAAGCAGATCCCAGTAAGGGCTCTGAGAGGGAAAATAAAAAACATGCAATCTAAATATCTAATGATTTAAATGGACTCTATCCCTTTATGAGAAATGTAAAACTTCTGAAACTCCAACTCCTTTTTGAAATTGAGGCGCAGTTTTATTTCATGGAGCTCTAATAAAAAGCAAACTCCTTTTATTGAAATGGCCAAGCGATTACCCTTGAGAGTTGCAAATGAACAAACACAGTTCATTATTCTCCCATCATTGAGACTTTGGTGAGTTGAAGGCTCTTGGCCTAACTCATTCATACACAATCTAGTCCTTTGGAAGGAAAGCAGAAGTCACTATGGAACTGCGGGATCCTGGAAATGCTTTTCCCAAAACAGCACGTGACAGGCATAGCTACCACGAGGGTAGATGGGGCAGCAGCAGAGAGCTGGAAAGAGCCTGCAATTCTCACTAATGACTTGGAAGCCCAGTGAAGCTTACCGAAGTCTGAGAATTACTGAGAAAACATAAGCCATCACAACAAGACTTCTGTACATTAATTCTGATTAGTAAAGTTTGGGTTAAATGATTTATCACCCTGTCTCACAGTATGCATACTGAAAGTAATGAAGTCTTTGCAATATGAACTTTCCTTATAGCACAGGGCTAGTAAATCTTTGTTGAAAAGCATGTCGAAGCTGCCTGGATGATTATTTTTTATTTTTTGGCTGACACCTGGCAGAGCCAACAAATAAATGAAATGAAAATTTGCCACCAACCCTGAGTCCACTGAATCTTTTGTTCAAGGGCTCAGAAACCTTGCACTATGTTCTTCTTCTTCTTCTTTTTTTTTTTTTTAACAAATCAAGCAATAAATATCTACCATCCCTTCTATCAAGGAAGAGGCTGCTTTGGGGTTGGAGTAGATTCCAATAGCTGTTTAATAATGAGGAAAACAAGCATGAGGGCCGAGCTGAATAGCAAGCCGGGAGTACCAAGTTGCAGCTCATCTGCGCCTCTCGGATTTACCACATGCTTCACGTGCACTTGTATCCCTAAGCATTCCTGCAGAAACATAAAGCATGGGGGAGGCGGAGTGGTGAAGAGCAGGGACTCAGAAGCCAAGCAGTCTGGGTTCAAATCCTGACGCCATCTCTCATTATCTGTCACCTTGAACAAACTAATTGGCCTATTGTGTCTGTCTCCCCATCTGCCAAGTTGAGATAAAAAGGGATGGGCATCTTAAGTAAGGTAATACACATAAGCACGGAGGACTGTGCCTTGCACATGGTGGAAACTTAATAAACGTCAGCTATGATTACTCTTACTGAGGGAGAAGCAGAACCAAGTGTGTTCTAAACACCTGGCTGGAATCGGCCCAGTTTCGTCTTCCAAAGCCCCAGATTCACAGAGTGCATATGCTAGCAGAGTTTAGGGACGAGCTGTTTTGGAATGAGAAACTGGGTGCAGTGTAATTTCTTCTATGTGAACCCTCAGAGGCAATCAAGTCTTGGCACTGATGGTGTGAATACCAGCTCTAAGCTGTTTTGCAGAAGGATAAACAGAGGAATGTAGCTTTCTCAGCTACAGAAGTTTATTCCATATGTAACAGATTCCATTGGAAGATTCCACATGTCCCTCCCTCCAACTTTATATCCTTCACTGCCATTCTTCTCAGACTATCTTCCCACACCGCCCCCCTCACATAAACACACTCACACACACACACACACACACACACACCCCTTGCATACTATGCTTTTTCCTTCGAAGATGCCTGTTTGGAATGGCTTCACCTGTCTATACACTCATCTCCACTCCTGCCCCACCTCCACCTTCTTCTCCTCACCGCATCCAGGCGACCTTGCAAAAAACAGTTGGTTCACATCACTCTCCACTTAAAACCTTCTCCTGGCTTCTTGTTGCCCTTATAACAAAATCTAAACTCCTATGTGCTCCTGCCCGCCTCCCTCTCTGATAACATCCCCCACCCACCCCCTGGCGGCTGCCTCAGCATCTTTTCCTCTGGTCCTGGACGTTGCTAAGTTGGCTCCAGCCTCAAGGCCTTTGCATTTCTGTTTCTTTTACTGGAACTCTGTTCCCCTGCACTTCCCACGGCCAGATCCGTCGCACCATTCAAGTTCCAGCCAGAAGCTCCATCCATGGTTGGACAAACTCTAGGTCCATAATTTTCTCAGGGTATATGGCCAGTAGTGGGATTGCTGGATCATATGGTAGCTCTATTTTTAGTTTTTTACGGAGTCTCCATACTGTTCTCCGTAGTGGCCGCACCAAGAAAATCGTAATTTGGAAAGATACATGCGGCCCAATGTTCATAGCTGCACTACTTCAATAGCCAACACATGGAAACAACCTAAATGTCTATCAGCAGATGAATGGATAAAGAAGATGTGGTACATATATACAATGGAATACTAGTCAGCCATAAAAAAAGAATGAAATAATGCCATTTGCAGCAACATGGATGGGTCCAGAAATTATCATACTAAGTGAAGAAAGTCAGACAAAGACATATATCCTATGATATCACTTATACATGGAATCTGAAAAAAATGATACAAATAAACTTGTTTACAAATGGGAAATGGACTCACAGACATAGAAAACAAACTTCTGGTTATCAAAGGGGAAAGGAGGGGGAGGGATAAATAAGGAGTTTGGGATTAACATATACACACTACTATATATAAAACAGATAAGCAACAAAGACTTACTGTACAGCACAGGGAGCTATATTCAATATCTTGTAATAACTTATAATGGAAAAGAATCTGAAAAACAGTATATATATATAACACTTTGCTATAAAAGAAAGTGTACACCAGAAACTACAACAACATCGTAAATCAACTATACTTCAATAAAAAATGATATTATTGGGATAAATAAAAAAGGAGTCCTTTGAGGTATAAGCACTTAAAAGTATAGGTTTCAGTTGTAAGAATTCTCCCCTTTGGGTGGGACACCTTTTTCCAATGAGGTCAAATAAATAAGGCATTCTTGTTGTAAGCTTAGCACAGCCCTGGGCACATACTTTTTACTGATGGAACTGTTTCCTTGGGGAACCGGCAGCCTAGAATGTGAAATTTAATCTCCGCAATCCCTAATTCACTTTGCTAAGGGACAACCATTTGATCCGATATTTGCTGGGATAGTGATGGGGTTTGGTGATTGGCACTTCTGAGCTTTCTACTAAAGTTTCTTCCTGGGATGTTGAGACCGTGCCCTTAGGAAAGAAATGAACCCCCTGGATAGTAACACTAAACAAAGGGGTGAGAAGAAGCAGTGGAACATTCTCTTCTCCAGATGTGAAGCAGTCCAGAGGGGATGTCCTCTTCTCAGAAGCTTATTCTATGGCCAGCAGGTGCAGGAGGGTAAGGAGGAAAGAGCACAGAGCTAGGAGGCAAAAATCATTGCAAGAGAAACTGACACTTATTATTTCTTTTGTACTAGGAACTGTGCTGAGTTCTTTTTAACCATTAACGCACTGCATATTAAGAATAGCTCTATTAGGTCTTTTCTGTCACCACCACCACCACCATCATCATCATCATCATCATCATCACACTGAAGAGGAAACTGAGGAATAGAGAGCTTAGTAACTGACTAAGATTAGCCAGGTAGTAAACAGAGGAGCCAGGCCTCAAATCCAGACTTGGTCCCACCACTTTCTAGTTGGATGTCTTACGCATCACCTAAAATTTCTGGGCTTCAGTTTTCTCATCTGTAAAATGGGAATAATCCCCACTCTCTCCCTCACAGAGTTGTGTGAAATTCCAATGATGCCCTCAAATCCCTGTGGAAACTTTTACATGACATACAAAAGTAAGCTCTATATATCTGATTACACAGATGATTTCTATGTGAACACCCATGTGGCACAAAAAAACATGTTTTTCTCAAGCCTAAGAAACCCATTTTAAAAAGGAAAATGTACCTGGACTTTTTACAAGTTTATATGTTTTTTTTCCCCTCATCAGAGTCTTCAATATGGATTTCAAAATTGTTCTCCAACTATGAGCTTCTAAGAAAAAGTTATCCTGCGGAGATTGTTCTCTTAGGAAACTCCAAATAAAATACAGATCTTTTAAATGAATGAGGCCATTTGTATTCCCACGGGTTACTGATGCATTTTGGTTTTGCTTCCATATTTCAAATACTTTCCCAAAGGCTTTTTCTTCTTTTGATTCATTTAGGTCTGGGATGTTGAACTTAGTTATAAACTTGAAACTAGTCATGCATCCTTGGGTCATTTGTTTTGCATCCTATTATCAATAATATATAATAGGATCTACTTCAGAAGAAAAGTCTACATTTCTCAGAAAATACTTGAATCAACACTTTTGGCAATCTCCAAGGAAGGCAAGAAATAGGCCAAACCTTTTACTCCTATTCTCCATGCAAATACACAGCTAAGGAAGAATTGCTTAAGAAATGGTCAAAGGGGCTTCCCCAAACCGAGAACTCTCCATCCATGAAGGGGCCTCCATAATGGAAATGGTAGGGCTTGGCTAAAACCATAGAGACCAGAGTTTAAATCATGGCTCTATCTCTTCACCAGCAATGTGAGTCTAGGGAAAAGACTTAAACTCTGAGTCTCAGTTTCCTTAGCTATAAAATGGGAATAATGATAACCTATAAATTGCCTGTCACTTGTAGGTGCTCAATAAAATGTTAGCCAAAAAAGAGGGTGTATTCATTTACTTTGAAAAGATTTGATGGATCACTATGGAAAGGCTATCAGTTAAGCTATAGCTTAATGCAGCTGTAAGAGAAGACCTCCACAGAGTCATTTCTAACCAGAACATCTACCCATAAATGACACAGTTAAATGTGACGTCAGACAAATTCTTAGCCATTGAGCTAATCTGTGAAAACACTCTGTAAACCATAAGCACATCCAAGAGGATGCAATGAGATAAATTTAATGAGAAAGAATACTGGAGGCGGGGAGGTGTTAAAAGGAACAGAGTGAAGTAAGGAACAGGCACAGAGAAGAAAAGAAGAGGTTAAACTAAAAAGTGAAGGGAACAAAATCCACACAAATTCAATATTGGTCATTCAAGTGATAAAGGGGAGGAACATGGGGAAAGAAAATCACTAAATCTCAGTACTACAGGGTGGGCACACTAGGAAAGAACTACTCAGTCACTGTGATCAAGCTCATGAGAACTCAGGTGGCCTTATTGGGGGAACTGGGCACCAGCAGCTGGTGGTACTAAGAAAGGAGGGATGTCTGACAGTATTGAAGCCTGATATAGGTTGTTTAGTCAAAACTTTTTGATAGGGGCTTCCCTGGAGGTCCAGTGGTTAAAACTTTGCCTTCCAGCGCAGGGGGTGCAGGTTCGATCCCTGGTCAGGGAGCTAAGATCCCACATGCCTCGTGGCCAAAAAACCAAAACATAAAAAACAGAAGCAATATTGTAACAAATTCAATAAAGACTTTAAAAACAAAAAACTTTTTGATAATCATGGCCACTAGGAAGTTGGGAGGAAAGCGAGTTTGTTGTTCTTATAATTAGATACCAAAGAGCATGGTATCTGACTCAGCAGAATAGAGAATGAAGCCCATTCTCACTGTACCCATGGCTCACTTCCTTGCACTGTGCATGAGAGGGTCAATAGCAAGATGGTTATGTCTCTCATCAGACATCATCGTGCACTGAACACGGTCTGCTGGCCACCCAATTCAGAAGAGCATATCACCAAAGCATGGCACCCAAAACCACCATCAGCCCCTTGGGTCGCCTGGAACATACGTGCAATCTGAACAAAAAATTGTGTTGGTTCTGAAAATGTGGCCCAAGGCAAGTTCCTGAAGTCCCCACTGATCTGACTACCCCCCTGTCCTATACAGAAATTACAGAGCTGTTGCTGGTATGTCTTGGAAAGTGAGATTTGGAGGGTGCGAGTGGTGGGCGGGTCGGGTGAGAAGGTGGTGGAGCTGGGTTCCACAGTGGGGAAGGCCTCACAAACCGTGTACTGGCCCAAGAAGGCTAGGCTCTCCCAGTGAATTTTTTTAAAAAAGAATATATGTCCTGGCTATTGTAAATAGTGCTGCAAGAGGGCACGGGGAGGGGGAAGGGTAAGCTGGGACGAAGTGAGAGAGTGGCAGGGACATATATACACTACCAAATATAAAATAGATAGCTAGTGGGAAGCAGCTACATAGCACAGGGATACCAGCTCTGTGCTTTGTGACCACCTAGAGGGGTGGGATAAGAAGGGTGGGAGGGAGACGCAAGAGGGAGGGGATATGGGGATATACGTATGCATACAGCTGATTCACTTCGTTATACAGCAGAAACTAACACAACATTGTAAAGCAATTATACTCCAATAAAGATGTTAAAAAAAAAGAATATATGTTAAAATGTAGTATATTTCTGAGCAAAATAGTGGTTACCCTGTGGGAGTTGTGTACTGATAAGGATGACCTGGAAAACATCACTCTCAGAAGCCTTCTTACACCAATGAGCTCTCTCTCCACCACCTCAATCCCCCCAATCTTTCCTGGACCACACACACAAACATTACCCAATGCTCTCTCTTGTTTTAGGCTAATCAATGAAAAATGGGTATCGATTACCCCTCCAGGACCCAGGAACCTGGATGTCAAGCGTGAAAACATGATAGTTGAGGGTGGGGAGGTGGTCTAGGACTCTGACCAACACCGTTACTGTCTAACATTAATAGCATTTGGGAAGGTGTCCGTAAGCACATGAGGTGTCAGTCTCAGGGGTGAAGCTTCATATGAATGAGGTCATATTTATTTATTCCATCTAATGCCTGATACACCACCAATGAGTACTTACAATGCTTCCTAATGAGAAAGTATGTCTTGTATCTTGGAATAAGATGTGGGAATAAGCTTGCCTTTACAAAGGACTTAATTATTACTCTGTTATTTGGGTTACAAAGGTCTTGTTCTTTTCTTTCTTAGTTCACAAACCAACAAAAGAGAGACCAAATTCAACAACCATGGAAATCCTGGGCCAGAAAGTACCACCATGATGTTCGGGAAGAAAAGCAATTTGTGTTGTGGACAGAATGCATTTCTCTCCCATTATAACCACAGTCTGTTAAAAGCCTGTCAGGAAATAAATAAAACACTTTTTGTTCCGTTGCCCACATCCCTGTACTCAATTCAACAGATTCCAGCCTTCTCAGAAATGCAATCGAAGGTAAAGCCAAAGAGGACACACAGCTGGGGACGGGAAGTGCCCCAGAGGAGGCTCGACGGGGACACGGGCCCCTCAATACTTGCTTCACCAGACACTCTGCCTCCACCACCCTCTTCTGAACTCACATGTTGTTAAAATCAGATTCAGCCAAGAGGTTCACATCCCTGACAAGTCCCATCCTTCCTGCCAAAAAGAAGCATTCATCTTACCAAGGAAAAGGGGAGTGAAATTAAAGAACCCACGTGGTTTATGCAGAGTACACGCAGACATCAAGATGATCCTTATTCCTGGCTCCAAAGGAATACTATATGTATGAATGAGTACTTTAAGATGTATGCTTTTTCTACCATTATGTCTTATTTTAAGCGAACCCTACTGCACATATCTATTTTTTCCTGCAAGCAATCCACCTCACACTCATTCAGAAGCACTACCAAAATAGAAAGCGTTCTGAAGCATAATGTGGATTCTGGCAGCAAACATCAAGGGTGGGGAAAGGGGCTGGGTTTTACTGTAAAGCAATCTGGGGTATCATTGCAAAATGTATAGGCAATCTTTCCACTAAGAGCCTCTGCCTTATGAATAATCCATAAATACCAACAGACCCTAAGTGCCATCCATAAGTTGAGGAACTAAGTTATCTTTCTCACCACCATATCCCCATGCCCAGCACAGTGCCTGACCCACGAGGCATTGAAAGTATGTGTTCAATACAAATGTGGCCCACTGACTAAGTGAAGAATGACAGAGGTACGAGGGGAATTAGTACACAGAAGTGACAAACGGTCTGGGTTTCATGGTTCTGAACACCTAGGGAGCAAGGAAGACTATTCAATCATTCTCTTATTCTCTTATGCAGATGTGCAAGTTAAATTACTGGGCTCCAAAAGTCCCTGAAGTGCACACCCACCCCCAGCTCCCTGGATCCTGCCTCTGATTCTTTCTGGTTCTAATGCTGGGCCCTCACTGTGACACACGCCACTGCTTACCAATGGGTGAAAGGAAGATTGGGGAGAAGGGACCCCTGCTCCTATTTTCGTTCAGGCTGTGGATGCAGTGCAGAGTAACGATCTGTGTCTCTGAAATCACAACCTGGAAGTGGGAACATATGTAACTGAGATAATGCTTTATAATAAAACTTATCATTCCTGGTTATTACTTTTTGCTTCAATAGTCTTTGCTCACCTAGCTCAGGACTCAAATCCTATATTATAATGGTATGTGTTCCAATAAGACATTAGTAAATACATTTGAAATACAATCTGCTCATAATCTTAGGATTCCTTTCACGTGAAATCTTGAGACAGGGTGCTACACCTTGCAACAGGGTCAGTGTTGCCCACTCTTAACCTCTTGTTAGTTACCCTTCCAGAATGTGGAAGGGACAGAATACATCTGATTGTTAGCTGAGGTCACCAGGTAACTTTTGATCAGTCAGCTGACTACAAGAGAAACACTCAGAGCTCAGTACAACCCAGCCCAGGGTCTTTCACCAGCAGGAGCTCCATAAACATTTGCTAAATGGCTAATTAAAACCAAATTAGGCCACCTCACACCCATTAGGATGGCTACTATCAAAACACCCCCAGAAAATAACAACTGTTGGCAAGGATGTGGAGAAACTGGAATCCTTACGTACTGTTAGTGGGAACGTACAATGGTGAGGCTGATATACAAACAGTATGGTGGTCCTCAAAAAATTGAAAATAGAATTACCATATGATTGAGAAGTCCCACTTCTGGGTATATACCTAAAATAATTGAAAGCAGGGTCTCGAAGAGTTACTTGCACACCTGTGTTCATAGCAGCATTATTCACAATAGCCAAAAGATGGGGGCAGCCCAGGTATCCATCCACAGACGAATGGATAAACAAAATGTGGTGTGTACATACAATGGAATATTATTCAGCCTTAAAAGTGAGGGAAACTCCGACACGTGCTACAACATAGATGAATTTTGGGGACATTATGCGTGTGAAATAAGCCAGTCACAAAGAGACAAAGAGCATGTAATTACACTTACATGAGGTACCTAGAGTAGTCAAAGTCACGGAGACAGAATAGTGGTTGCCAAGAGCCTGTTGGAGAGGGGAATGGAGAGTTGTTTAATGTGTACTGTGTTTCACTTTTTCAAGATGAAAAGAGTTCTGGGATTGGCTGCCAGACAATGTGAATGTACTTAATGCTACTGAACTGTACACTAAAAAATGTTAGGACGGTAACATTTATGTTATTGTATTTTGCCACAGTTAAAAAAATATAAGTCCTCAGAAACAAACAAAAAAGATATCCACAATACCTAAAGAGAGATAATTCTTTAATATCATCAAATACCTATCAGCAGTCAAATGTCCAATTCTCCCATAAATGTAATGAATACGTTAAATATAGCTTGTTTTAATCAGTACCAAAAAAATGGTTCATATTCTTCAAAAAAAGAATTAGAAGATTTAGAAGATTCCTGATCTATTGTTGGGCCATATGATTGTCTACAAAAGAGGTAGTGTCTAGACAAGTTTAAAAACGACACATGTTCCTTGATCACAAGACTAAGAAGGACTTGAAGGCAGGGGCTGTGTCTTATTTACTCTGTATCCCCAAAGCCTAAGGAGGAGCACTGAATAAATGGACAGACACTGCATTCTTTCACTGTAACTACTGCTGAAACAACACAGGTCCAAAGAAACAGATAGAAAATGTTCATTTTCCTTTGTAACAATTCATATGTCAGAAGCTGGATGCTTGCTACTCTGCCTGCAGCTAAGATGATAAAATTGCGTGCCTTTTTAGGAGTAAAAATATTTTAAAAGTTCCTGTCATGAGCTTTGTGAAACAACTGGTATGCTTATAGTTTAGCAAAAATTGACTTGGTATTCCTACTAGTCTCTGCAATAGTGAAACTGCATTAGACATTAAAAAAACTCTTTCTGTGAGGATAACATTATAGGTGGAATAAGGCAATTAAGAGTGACGTAATTCTCTACATGCCACACTCCGAGATGCCGTCCGACGGCTCTGGGCCTAAACCCCGCCCGCATACCACCACCCAGGGCCTTACCTCTTAACTCCGAGGCCCCCCTCTGGCTCCTCCTCCAGCCATGCTGCCTTTCCCGGCTGCTGCGGGTCCTGAGCCCAGGCCCCACCCCACGTCTGTCAACCCCACCTAGGCCCCGCCCCCAAGGCCTTTTCCCGCCATACAGGGTCCTAAGCCTAGGCCCCGCCCCCACCCTAAAACACGTCCCCACCTAAGCTCCGCCCCCCCCACCCCCCACCAAGACCTTTTCTGGCTTTGTTTTTTTTAGGTTGTGGTTCTGTTTTACCTTGTTGTTTATTTTTATTTTTTCTAATAATTTTTTTTCCAATTTTATTTTATTCCTTATACTTTGTTATTGTTCTGCTCCTTTTAGCTGTTCCCTCCACCCCCCCTTTTTTTTTCCTTTTTCTGTTGTGGTTCTGTTTTACCTTGTTGTAGTTGCTTCACTTACATATTTATGTTTCCTAACATATTTTTTATTTTTCTAATTTTATCTTATTTTTTATTCTTTGTTATCATACTGCTCCCTTTTTTTTCTTTTCTTTTGCCACATCGTGTGGCTTGTGGGATCTTCATTCGCAGGCCGGGGGTTGAGCCTGAGTCTTGTGGTGGATGAGCCGAGTACAAACCGCTGGACTAACAGAGAAACTTAGACCCCTGGGAATACTGATTGGAGTGAGGTCTCCTGGAGGTCCTCATCTTGACACCAAGACCCAGCTCTGCCCAGTTACCTGCAAACTCCAGTGCTAGACGTCTCAGGCCAAACAACCAGTAAGACAGGAATACAGCCCCACCCATCAAAAAAATGAGACAACAAAAAAATATGTTACAGACAAAGGAGCAAGGTAAAAACTTACAAGACCAAATAAGTGAAGAGAAAATAGGCAACCTACCTGAAAAAGAATTCAAAGTAATGATAGTAAAGATGATCCAAAATCTTGGAAATAGACTGGAGCCACAGATCGAGAAAATACAAGAAATGTTTAACAAAGACCTAGAAGAACTAAAGAACAAACAAACAGTAGTGAACAACACAATAACTGAAATGAAAAATACACTAGAAGGAATCAATAGTAGACTAACTGAGGCAGAAGAGGGAATAAGTGAACTGGAACATAGAATGGTGAAAATAACTGCCGAGGAGCAGAATAAAGAAAAAAGAATGAAAAGAATTGAGGACAGTCTCAGAGACTACTGGGACAACATTAAATGCACCAACATTCGGATTATAGTGGTCCCAGAAGAAGAAGAGAAAGAGGAAGGGTCTGAGAAAATATGTGAAGAGATGAGAGTCGAAAACTTCCCTAACATGGGAAAGGAAATAGGGACCCAAGTCCAGGAAGTGCAAAGAGTCCCATACAGGATGAACACTAGAAACACAAGAACACACATATTAATCAAACTAACAAAAATTAAATTCAAAGAAAAAATGTAAAAAGCAGCAAGGGAAAAGCAACAAATAACATACAAGGAAATCCCCATAAGGTTATCACCTGATTTTTCAGCACAAACTCTACAGGCCAAAAGGGAGTGGCAGGATATATCTAAAGTGATGAAAGGCAAAAGACTACAACCAAGATTACTCTACCCAGCAAGAATCTCATTCACATTCTACTGAGAAATCAAAAGCTTTACAGACAAGCAAAAGCTAAGAGAATTCAGCACCACCAAACCAGCTTTACAATAAATGCTAAAGGAACTTCTCTAGGCGGGAAACACAAGAGAAGAAAAAGACCCACAAAAACAAACCCAAATCAGTTAAGAAAATGGTAATAGGAACATATGTATCAATAATCACCTTGAATGTAAATGGATTAAATGTTCCAACCAAAAGACACAGACTGACTGAACAGATACAAAAACAAGACCCATACATATGCTATCCACAAGAGACCCACTTCAGACCTAGGGACACATACAGACTGAAAGTGAGGGGGATGGAAAAAGACATTCCATGCAAATGGAAATCACAAGAAAGAGGGAGTAGCAATACTCGTATCAGAAAAAATGGACTTTAAAGTAGACTGTTACGAGAGATAAGGAAGGACACTACCTAATGATCAAGGGAGCAATCCAGGAAGAAAACATAACAATTATAAATATTTATGCACCCAACGTAGCAGCACCTCAATACATAAGGCAAATGCTAACAGCCATAAAAGAGGAAATTGACAGTAACACAATAATAGTGGGGGATTTTAACACCCCAATACATCAATGGACAGACCATCCAGACGGAAAATAAATAAGGAAACACAAGTTTTAAATGACACAAGAGACCAGATAGATTTAATCGATATTTACAGGCCATTCCACCCAAAAGCAGAAGAATATACTTTCTTCTCAAGAATATTCTCACAGAATATTCTCCAGGATAGATCACATTTTGGGTCACAGATCAAGCCTCAGAAAAACTTAAGAAATTTGAAATCATATTAAGCATCATTTCTAACCACAACGTATGTGATTAGAAATCAGTTACAAGAAAAAAACTGTAAAAAACACAAACACATGGAGGCTAAGCAGTGTGCTGCTAAATAACCAAGAGATCACTGAAGAAATCAGAGAAGAAATAAAAAAATACCTAGAAACAAATGACAACAAAAACATGAAGATCCAAAACCTATGGGACAAAGCAAAAGCAGTTCTAACAGGGAAGTTTATAGTAATTCAATCTCACCTCAAGAAACAAGAAAAAACTCAAATAAACAATCTAACCTTACACCTAAAGCAACTAGGAAAAGAAGAACAAAGAAAACTCAAAGTTAGCAGAAGGAAAGAAATCATACAGATCAGATCAGAAATAAATGAAAAAGAAATGAAGAAAACAATAGCAAAGATCAATAAAACTAAAATATGGTTCTTTGAGAAGATAAACAAAATTGATAAACCATTAGCCAGACTCATCAAGAAAAAATGGGAGGAGACTCAAATCAACAGAATTAGAAATGAAAAAGGAGAAGTAAAAACCGATACCACAGAAATACAAAGCATCACGAGAGATTACTACAAGCAATATATGCCAATAAAATGGACAACCTGGAAGAAATGGACAAATTCTTAGAAAAGCACAACCTTACAAGACTCAACCAGGAAGAAATAGAAAATATAAAGAGACTAATCACAAGTACTGAAACTGAAACTGTGATTAAAAATCTTCCAACAAACAAAAGCCCAGGACCAGATGGCTTCACAGGTGAATTCTATCAAACATTTAGAGAAGAGCTAACACCTATCCTTCTCAAACTCTTCCAAAATATAGCAGAGGGAGGAACACTCCCAAACTCATTCTACAAGGCCACCATCACCGTGATACCAAAACCAGAGAAAGATACTACAAAAAAAGATAACTACAGGTCAATATCACTGATGAACATAGATGCAAAAATCCTCAACAAAGTACTAGGAAACAGAATCCAACAGCACATTAAAAGGATCATACACCATGATCAAGTGGGGTTTATCCCAGAAATGCAAGGATTCTTCAATATACGCAAATCAATCAATGTGATAAACCATATTAACAAACTGAAGGCTAAAAACCATATGATCATCACAATAGATGCAGAAAAAGCTTTTGATAAAATTCAACACCAATTTATGATAAAAACGCTCCAGAAAGTAGGCATAGAGGGAACCTACCTCAACATAATAAAGGCCATATATGACAAACCCACAGCCAACATCATTCTCAATGGTGAAAAACTGAAACCATTTCCACTAAGATCAGGAACAAGACAAGGTTGCCCACTCTCACCGTTATTATTCAACATAGTTTTGGAAGTTTTAGCCACAGTAATCAGAGAAGAAAAAGAAATAAAAGGAATACAAATTGGAAAAGAAGAAGTAGAACTGTCACTGTTTGCAGATAACATGATAGTATACACAGAGAATCCTAAAGATGCCACCAGAAAACTACTAGAACTAATCAATTAACTTGGTAAAGCCGCAGGATACAAAATTAATGCACAGAAATCTCTTCATTCCTACACACTAATGATGAAAAATCTGAAAGAGAAATTAAGGAAACACTCCCATTTACCATTGCAACAAAAAGAATAAAATACCTAGGAATAAACCTACCTAAGGAGACAAAAGACCTGTATGCAGAAAACTATAAGACACTGATTAAAGAAATTAAAGACGATACAAACAGATGGAGAGATATACCATGTTCTTGGATTGGAAGAATCAACATTGTGAAAATGACTATACTACCCAAAACAATCTACAGATTCAGTGCAATCCCTATCAAACTACCACTGGCATTTTTCACAGAACGAGAACAAAAACTTGCACAATTTGTATGGAAACACAAAAGACCCCGAATAGCCAAAGCAATCTTGAGAAAGAGAAACGGAGCTGGGGGAATCAGGCTCCTGGACTTCAGACTATACTACAGAGCTACAGTACTCAAGACAGTATGGTACTGGCACAAAAACAGAAATATAGATCAATGGAACAGGATAGAAAGCCAAGAGATAAACCCACGCACATATGGTCATCTTATTTTTGATAAAGGAGGCAAGAATATACAATGGAGAAAAGACAGCCTCTTCAATAAGTGGTCCTGGGAAAACTGGACAGCTACTTGTAAAAGAATGAAGTTAGAACACTCCCTAACACCATACACAAAAATTAACTCAAAATGGATTAAAGAGCTAAATGTAAGGCCAGACACTATAAAACCCTTAGAGGAAAACATAGGCAGAACAGTCTATGACATAAATCACAGCAAGATCCTTTTTGACCCACCTCCTAGAGCAAAGGAGATAAAAACAAAAATAAACAAATGGGACCTAAGGAAACTTAAAAGCTTTTGCACAGCAAAGGAAACCATAAACAAGATGAAAAGACAACTTCAGAATGGGAGAAAATATTTGCAAATGAAGCAATTGACAAAAGATTAATCTCCAAAATATACAAGCAGCTCAAGGAGCCCAATATCAAAAAAACAAACCAGCCAATCCAAAAATGGGCAGAAGACCTAAATAGACATTTCTCCAAAGATATACATATTGCCAACAAACACATGAAAGGATGCTCAACATCACTAAACATTAGAGGAATGCAAATCAAAATTACAATGAGGTATCACCTCACACTGGTCAGAGTGGCCATCCTCAAAAAATCTACAAACAATAAATGCTGGAAAGGGTGTGGAGAAAAGGGAACCCTCTTGCACTGTTGGTGGGAATGTAAATTGATACAGCCACTAAGGAGAGCAGTATGAAGGTTCCTTTAAAATCTAAAAATAGAACTACCATATGGACCCAGCAATCCAACTACTGGGCATATACCCTACGAAAACCATAATTCAAAAAGAGTCGTGTACCACAGTGTTCACTGCAGCTCTATTTACAATAGCCAGGACATGGAAGCAACCTAAGTGTCTATCAACAGATGAATGGATAAAGAAGATGTGGCACATATTTACAATCGACTATTACTCAGCCATATAAAGAAATGAAACTGAACTATTTGTAGTGAGGTGGACGGACCTAGAGTCTGTCATACAGAGTGAAGTAAGTCAGAAAGAGAAGAACATATATTGTATGCTAACACATATATATATATGGAATCTAAAAAAAAAAATGTTCTGAAGAACCTAGGGGCAGGACAGGAATAAAGACGCAGACAGAGAATGGACTTGAGGACACGGGGTTGGGGGAAGGGTAAGCTGGGATGAAGTGAGAGAGTAGAATTGACATATATACATTACCAAATGTAAAATAGATAGCTAGTGGGCAGCAGCTGCATAGCACAGGGAGATCAGCTTGGTGCTCTGTGACCACCTAGAGAGGTGGGATAGGGAGGGTGGGAGGGAGACTCTAGAGGAAGGGGATATGGGGATATAAGTATACATATAGCTGATTCCCTCTGTCATACAGCAGAAACTAACACAACATTGTAAAGCAATTATACTCCAATAAAGATGTTAAAAAAAAAAAAAAGACACATGTACCCCAATGTTCACTGCAGAACTATTTACAATAGCCAGGACATGGAAACAAACTAAATGTCCATCGACAGATGAATGGATAAAGAAGATGTGGTACATATATATTATAGAATATTACTCAGCCATAAAAAGAAATGCAATTGAGTCATTTGTAGAGATGTGGATGGACCTAGAGTCTGTCATACAGAGTGAAGTAAGTCAGAAGGAGAAAAACAAATACTGTATATTAATGCATACATGTGGGATCTAGAAAAATGGTACAGATGAAGCTATTTGCAGGGCAGGAATAGAAACGCAGAGGTAGAGAATGGACGTGTGGACACAGTGGGGGGAAGGGAAGGGTGGGATGAACTGGGAGATTAGGTTTGATATAAATAAATTACCATGTGTAAAGTATATTGCTAGTGGGAACCTACCGTATAGCACAGAGAGCTCAGTTCAGTGCTCTGTGATGACCTAGATGGGTGAGATGGGGGCAGGGGGAGGTCCAAGAGGGAGGAGATATATGTATACATACAGCTGATTCACTTCATTGTACAGCAGAAAGTGACACAACATTGTAAAGCAATTATACTCCAATAAAAAAAATAAAAATTAAAAAAAAAAAGAGTGACATAATTAACACACTGAATCCTAGCTGCTATGCTTCTATTGCTGTGATCTGGTTGTTTACATCAAATGAATGCATTCTTGGGACTGATAGAAATACATGAATACATTCCACAGTGTTCCAGAATCCTTCCAAAATCCTCTCCCAGAATGTTCCTCTTTTACAGGGCTCCTTACATATAAGGCCTGTACTATGGACACACCCAATGCAGAAGCCCATTTGTGGGAAGCACATGGGCCCATTAGGAACCATAAGCTATTCCGGCACTTACTTCAGAAATGAGGGATATTAAACTTCAGCCTCAGAGGATATGAGGTCAGCAAAGCCATATTTCAAAGCCAGAGGCAGTCCTAAGTACTTTAAAGTGGGTTTTATTGTTTTGTTCCTAGGACAGGTAAATTTACATTTGGCTTGGTTATAGAATTCTTTCAAAGGGTCCTGAATTTGAAAACGTCCAGGCCATTAGCTCACTCTCTTTTGTATTTGATTTAAACACCCACAGAGGTCAGCCTCCTTGGGCTGATGGTTGAATTTTAAGTCCCGCAGTAGAAATGGGTTGGGCTGGCTCCTTTCCAATTTCTACCCCTTTCTCCCTTGTAATCAACTCAGCCTCTGTGTCAAAATCCTAGCTCCTCTAACCATATAAAAGCATAGAGGGATTGTTATTAAAAGATGAAGGAAAAGAAAGGATGTAGGAAAAAGGCAACAAATATCTCCTTTGTTTTTTACCTCTACATCAGTATGCTATGCCCAGCACATAGTGAATGCTGATAAGCTATTACAGTGAAGGCTCAATAAGCAAATGCTTTGGAAGCATTTGTACCTGATCAAATGAGATGATTACTGTAAAACAGAGGACTAGTCTATGGATAAATAAATGTTAGCTTTCGAGCACTCTTTCTTCAATCTTTTAATATAAAGTCAGCTATCTTTAAGGTATAACAGAAGCAGTGATAACTAGCTTAAAATCTGAGTTTGGTCTTACGATGAGAAATCGTACTTTGTGAGCCTGACGACCTTCTGTCACACAACTTCTCAGATACGTATCCATCCACGATTTGGCCTCTACCTACTCATGTGGTTTTCTCCCTTACCCTCCACACCCCCTCCAAACACACTCGTGTGCTCTCTTTCTGAACTTCTCCATCTTGTAGGTCAGCTCTTCCTCCTGACAGGCAAAGCCTTCCTACCATATGTGCCCATCTACATTTTAAAGGCCAAGTTCAAATCTTCCTTCTCCCAAGAAGCCTCTGCCACACTTTCTCCATTTTGATTTACTCTGTCGTTCCCCCCCCACCAACCTCCTACAGTATATTGCTGAAACCTTGTTTATATCACCTATGAGTAAGTTCCCTGAACTAAAAAAAAATCTCTATGTGTTGGCCTCCATGTACCAAGCGCTTGAATCATATACACGGCCCTTGAATCATATACACAGCACTTGAATCATAGCAGCTGCTTAAAGAATATTTATTGAAATGATACCAAAAGAAAACAATGAGAAAAAAAGGTGAGATTCCAAAGTGGGAGAGAAATCTGTTCCAACTTAGAATTCTACTGAAATTTTATTTGGGGGTAAATATGAGCACCTAGGCACCTATTTGTATTGGTCTGATGTAGCAGGCTGGTATTCCATGGGCTTGCTGATGGTACAAGATTGATTTCCTGTATTTAAGCATCCTTTTATGACAAACGGTGCTTGATATGGAAGGAGACAGCAGCCTCATAATATGAATAGCCTCAATTAGGCCTCAGTTAGATGTGTCACATCTTTGTTATTGAGATCAGAGGGGAAGAAATGTCCTTTATGTAGCCACAGAGAGAGAGACAATCAGAAGTCATTCCAAAAGATAAGCTTGCTCAAGTAAAGCAAATATGATTGATATATCCACTTTGCTGAACAAGTGAGCAAATTTACGTTTAAATAAGCAGCACAACTTAATTAGGAGGAGAAAATTGGGCCTAGGTGGCATTAGGGGAGAGAGGGTCAGGATTTGGGATCTATAGATTGAAACTTGCTATACTTCTTCATACTTGAATTAACTCATTCAGTGAAAATATATTGAGTACTCTTAAGTGCTAGTTATATGCTCTTTGACAAAACTTTCACTAGGAAAGGGGAAGTGCTGCAGAAAATAAATCTGTGGTGGAAACCGTCACTTGCCCACCACTATCTGTTCTCTTTCTCCACAGTAATGGAAAATCATGGCCACTCAGCTGGAAACCTCATACATTCCTTACCCCTCTTTATGGCTGGGTATGGTTAGTTCTGGCCAATGGAATGCAACTCCTAGGTCATCTCCAATGTAGAGGTCAAGGCATATGCCCTGGACTTCCTTCCTTTCCTTTTCTCGTGAGCTAAAACATGGATGTGCCTATGACTCAGCTTCAACCATAGAGGTCAAGATAATACCCAAGGAAATGGTGAGGTCATAAGATGGAAAATTTCTAGTCCTTGATTGATCACATGGAACATAGCCACCCCATCTACCTGACTGTCACCTCATACCTGTCACATTAAAGAGAAATAAACTGTCTTCATTATGCCACTGTACTTTGGAAGTGTCTTCATTATGGCAGCTTAATTTTTATCCTAACTAATAAAATTCCTCATTATTCCCTAATATAAATTGCCCCAGAACTATTGGAAGGTGGCTGCATTTAGCCTTTTCTAGAGTCACAATGGGGACCAGGCTATGATGATCATATTTTGTGGGAAATGTGTCACATACTATTTGCTCTTCCGTGGATCTTTGTCTACTTTTGCTCCATCCAAACTCATCTGGCTGACGTCTAAAAAAAGACCGGCTGATTTCTTTCTCACTTGCTCTGATGGATACCAGTGACTTGCTGAATGGTCTGGAAGAAGCTTCTTAACTCTTTTCATCTGCGACAGCATAAATACCCATTTTCCTCTGTGGAGTATTCTGTTAATTAACGTCAGTAGAGCAGAGAGTGTTCCAAAGCCGGACTATTACTAAGCCTCCTTTACTGCAACTGCATAAGCAACATTGGAGTTAATCACTCAGGAAGTAAAATCAGTAGGAAATTGTCCAGAGGTCAGTCTGTAATTAATCAATGAGGTCCCTGCCAATAACAATAGTACATTCTGGTACATGTGTAACTGGATTTAATGGATGTACCACACTGGCAGGTTACTGGAAAAGGAAAACATTCCATCTTTGCCCTGGAACAGCACCTTATCGCAAAAAACAAATGAAAAATCTGTGCAGCATGCCAAATAACATCAAAAGGAAGAATAGCAGAGGCCATAGCTAGAAACACTGTTACTCTACAAATGGACTCAAGGTGAATGACAGAAAAGGGACATCACTGATGAAAACATGCATGCTCTCCAAGTCTCGAACACAAATCTATTGGAAAAGACGCTTAGACCTTGTGTGGTCATCCTTTTGACAGTAAAGCAAAGTAAGAGACCGACCACCTAAAGTCTTGGATGTTTTTAAGTGACTCAGAGATGTGGTGAGGGATTTTACAGCAGACTTTGAATAAATGGAGAGTTGTTAGTTCATGTTGCTGGCCAGCCTTGCTCCAAGTCCACTGCTGAGGAAAAATGAACAAATTTGTTCCTTGCTGAGATTCAGCATTAGGCAAAGCTTGCAATCTCGTCTTCTCCGAGCCTCCCTAGGAATGAGAAGTTCTATGTTCTAGTACCATGATGTGGTCTGAGTCAACAGACTCACCATTCTAAGAACACGATGCAACATTCAAGATCAAGATTTCATTTTGCTAAGTTAAATACGCTGTACTTTAGCATTTTTAATTATTAAAAAGAGCTTAAGTAGTTAAAGTGAGAGGGGGGAATTTTAGTTTGTGTGACTGCAATTATTTTGGCAACACTTATCAAAAGTCTCAAAAATATGCATTTCTTTGACCTGCGAGTGTGCTTCTAGGATTTTTTTTCTAAAGGGGAAATAAAAACAGATCCATTTACAAAGATGTTGACCAAAGCATCTTTTTAAAAAAATTTTTTTAGTTTATATTAGAGTATAGCCGATTAACAATGCTGTGACAGTTTCAGGCGCACAGCAAAGGGATTCAGCCATACATATGCATGTATCCATTCTCCCCCAAACTCCCCTCCCATCCAGGCTGCCACATAACATTGAGCAGAGTTCCCTGTGCTATACAGTAGGTACTTGTTGGTTATCCATTCTAAATATAGCAGTGTGTACATGTCAATCCCAAACTCCCTAGCTATCCCTTCCCCCCATCCTTCCCCCGCCCTGTACCCGTAAGTTTGTTCTCTAAGTCTGTGAGTCTATTTCTGTTCTGTAAATTGGTTCACTTGTATCATTTTCTTTTTAGATTCCTCATATAAGGGATATCATACATACTGAGTGAAGTAAGTCAGACAGACAAAGCACCTTTTTAATAATAGTAAAAAATTAAAAACAGCCCCACCCTGGATATTGGAGACAAAAGAAAAGGTGGTACATGGGATCTGCTGAAATGAAATAACACTAATAACCAAGTTAGTATAATTAAATATTCCACTTTCTACAGATCAAGGTCCTTTTCTTGAGGATCATGAATATAATTTAATGAATTCTTTTGAATTTAAGAGGATTATAAAAGTGGGCACACTTTAGCATCAAGTTAAAAATCCTTAGAAAATATCACATTGATATTTTCCCATGTCTAGAAGAAACTGAAGTAAAGAGAAGAACATCAGCTGTAAAGATTCTCATCACTACCACTGCAGGTAAATGTATACTAACTGGAAATCAGTTGTGTAGCTTTGTACATTTCATTTCTGCCATGCCTCTCACATTTGAAATCATTCCAAGACAAGGAAAACCTCTTTCCCTTAATTACCTGGAACCAATGTTCTAAAAAACTCTCCAGTTAGTATCATCAGAAACATGATTTACACAAAAGCAATTTAGGAAAAGAGGTTGCTGAAATGTAGCCCATTTCTTAAAAGCATGGTATTTCAGTGAATCAGAGTACGTTCTCAAAAGAAAGCATATAAAAATATTGTCATTATTCAGACTCATTATTTGCAATTAATAGAAACTCTTTTTAATCAACAACTAGTGGAGTTTAATAATCCTTGATTCTGGGGACTTGGTTAAATTTCAAAATTTTAAATTTACTGACCAAGAAAACTAGAAAGTAACAAGACAACTGTTACTGCCCAATATTATTTCTCTCTTTTAATATTATTCTTAGTATTTAATATTATTATTAATAATAATTAATATTTAATATTATTATTTCTTTCTTTTAATTTTTATTTCAAAATAATTTCAAATTTACAGAAAAGCTGCAAGTAGAGTATAAAGAACTCTCATACATCCTTCACGCAGAGACCCCACTCAAATTTGACTAGTGGTCCTAATAATTTCCTTTACAGTCAAAGGATCCAATCCAGGATCACATGTGGCACTTAATGGTCATGAGTCTTTAGTCTTTTTCAATCAGGAAGACATTCTTCAGTCCCTCCTGCCCTTCATGACCTTATCATTTTTGATGATGCAGGCTGGGCTCCTGTGTGCTTATTGATACTGAAGTGTCCCTACTGAACAGAGCTAAGAACTATCTGTATATAAATACACACACACGTGCCCTTACATCTACATTTATTTCTACAGATACCTATATATCTTGAAAACATACCAATGCCTCTAATTCCAATCCAACATCACAGGGTCAGTCTAGCCCTCCTCTTCTCCTATTTGCAACATCATTCTCCTCTGACAGTAAGAAAACTGGCTTCCATTATCCACTTACTTATTCGCTCAATACCCAATATGTCACTAGTCTCATCTACTGACATGACCCAGCCATTGATGTCAGCACTTTCCTCTCTCCAGCTTTGACCTCAGTGGGCCCAACTCCAACCAGCCATCCCCCTTCACTTGGGCTTTTTTTCCTTTCTTCTGAAATAGAAAGGAGGGGGAAAGAAGAAGGAAGGAAGGGAGGGAGGGAAGGAGGGAGGGAGGGAGGGAAGAAGAAAAAAAATGTTTGGTAGCAATAGGTATGGTACATTTCAGGGACCAAAAAAAAAAAAGAAGAGTAAGAGCATGGGCTCTGGAATCAAACTTGGGTTGGAATCTTGAATCTGCTACTGAGTAGCTGTGAAAATTTGGGGAATTTACTTTACCAATTTGTGCCTGGGTTCCCCATCTTCAAAACAGAAATCATGTGCCTATCTTATAGGACTAAGGTGTTCACATATGTAAAGCATTTAGAAAAGCATTTGGAACTTTGTAAGAATAATTGAATGCTAGCTATTTTATTACCTATCTATAGAAGTGCATAATTTCTCTCCTCAAGGTAATACTATAAGAGATGTAACTGTGAGACAATCATTTTAATGCGTTCAGCCAAGCTTTCTACCTTAAGATGTCCTGGCAAGTATGCTGATGATGAAAACTATAGAAAAACAGTGCAAAATTAAATTTACAGTCACCAGAATTGAAACAATGAAAATGAAACTCATTATAATATCCTGCCCTAACTCTTTCCTATTCTTCGATCCCTCATGTCTATAGCATGTCCACATCATAAGAACAGAGACTGGGTTATCTTGATTATCAAAGATTTGCAAATATTAATTACTGTCCCAATAATTTCATTGTCAATGACTGCTGTTATCATTTCCATAATTTTTCTTCCCACAGGATGTTAAATTAGGTATTTTTTCAGCAGTTAGCATTTCTAAAATGAAGGTCTCTACATGAATACAAAAGGGTATCATTTTAAATTATAAACCTCTAGCTCAAATAAACTAAGTAAATTCCACAGGCTATTCAAAACACAGCTCATGGCAAAATACTGCCCTCCAGCTGAGATAATGACTTAATTTTCCAATCAGGTTTTTTTTTTTTGGCTTTTTTCCAATCTACTGAAAACGTTCCTCTGCCTGTTTAGAAAATGAAGTGGAAATATTCTAATTTATAAATAGTTACCACACACATCTCTGTGAGGATCACAAACTATCAAAGAATTAAAGTATACGCATCCCCACTCTTTTGTAACGCTTTCCTTTTTACTATCATGCTCACCGTATCAGTAGCCTGTCTAAGACTGGTTTCCACCTCTATTTCATATTCCTGGGCATAACCATCTCACAAGTCTCATGGCACTAACATGGCCACAAAGTGAAACATTAACTCGGCCTATGCTCTCACCTTTGGCTCTACAAATGGGTTCAGGAACTGCTATTTACTGAATGTTTGTGTCCCCCCAAATCCATATGTTAAAACCTAATCCTCAGTGTGATGGTGTTTAGAGGTGGGCCCTTTGGTAGGTGTTAGGTCATGAAGGCAGAGATGTCATGAATGGGATTAGTGACCTAATAAGAAGAGCCAGGAGAGGGATCCCTTGCCCTTCCCACCATGTGAGATTACAGTGAGAAGACAACTGTCTATACGGAAGCGGGCCCTCACAAGACACTGAATCTGCGGGCACCATGATCTTGGACTTTCCATATTTATTTTCTCCAAATTTGAGAAATAAATATCTGTTGCTTATAAGTCACCCGGTCTATGCTATTTTGTTATAGCAGCCAGAACAGACTAAGACAGGCACATATGAGCAACAAGGCAAAAAAGCTCCCCCAAATGTATTGCTTAGCCTTCAGGAACAGGCTTAGCTAAATGTCAAGTAGCAAAAAAGGCTTTCTGCACCATAAAAACCACTTCAGTAAACTCCGTGAATCACAGTTAAATCAATTTTTTTAATGACTGAAAATACAAAGATTGGGTCTTTGCAGAATCCAGGGCCCACTGCTTTGATCACCAACGTCCTTGTGAAAGCGAAGTCTCTGTGCCCTGGGAGGGAGGTAAGGAAGCTGTGGGCAGGTGACTGCTGAGCAAAGGGCACGCCTAATCCCAACCATCGTACATAACAAGCACGACAATAAGAGCCATTGTTTACAGAGAGTCAAAACTAGCCAAGCCATATAATGTCCTTTAATAGTCTCAGAAATACAGAGAGGTAGCTATATTTTATCACAAATTTTTAGACAAGGAAAGGGAGAATTAAAGAGTTTCTGAAACTTGCCTGAGGTCACCCAGATAGCAAGGGGCAGAGCTGGAAATCAAACCCTTTTCTATCTAAGGGTGATCCTTGCTTGCCTTGCCACAAGAATTTGCACTTTGCTTAGTACCCATAAGAATTTTGTCTAACCTCAATGACTCAATTAAAAGACTTCATCTACTGTCTCTCTGGTTTTCAGTATGCTGTTTGAAATCATTTTCTGTAGGCAAGTAGAGTCAGATAACCTCAATTCTAAAATTCCTTTCAATTAAAAGTGAAAGAAGGAAGGAAGGATGGAAGGGAGGGAGGGAGGAAGGAAGACTCTTCAGTTGCTGAGCTGCCTGGGAGCTGCATAAAGTTAAAATTTTAGACAAAAATAAATAGAACATCAACTTCAGATATAGCTGATAACAATGACAACGGAGTTATGGCCTGTGGTCAAAGGGTACAGGAGGTCTTTTTGGAGTTTTAGAGACACGACTGGGAAAGTTGTATAACTTTCCAGACCAAGGGTCATCAACAGAACTGTTGGCAAAAAAGAGGGGCAGGGAAGGGAGAAAGACTCAGAATAGGAGGCAAGAAGGCCCAAAAGACGTACCATTTACACTTTGCAGTTTCGTTACAGATCCTAAAGGCAGACTATGTGTCAGATGAACTTTATCCTAGGGTGGTCACAACCTTTATCCTAGGTTGAGCTTTCTTTTTTTTTAAAATTTATTTATTTATCTTTGCCTGATTTGGGTCTTCGTTGCTGCGCACGGGCTTTCTCTAGTTGCAGCGAGCGGGGGCTACTCTCCATTGCGGTGCGTGGGCTTCTCATTGCAGTGGCTTCTCTTGTTGCCGAGCACGGGCTCCAGACACGCGGGCTTCAGTAGTTGTGGCTCGTGGGCTCAGTAGTTGTGGCACACGGGCTTAGTTGCTCTGCGGCATGTGGGATCTTCCCAGACCAGGGCTCGAACCCGTGTCCCCTGCATTGGCAGGCAGATTCCCAACCACTGCGTCACCAGGGAAGTCCCTGGTTGAGCTTTATTAGTACTTTAGTTTGATAGGTTACAGACTTCCATCCATTTTCCTCTAAGTCTGGTTTCCACAGACCAGCCCAGAGCAAAGCTTTCCAGCAAATCCCTGTCTTTACCCAACAGAAAAGAGGGAAATACAAAGGAAGGGGAAGGCTATCTTGCAAAGCTTCCTACACTTTTCCCCTGTTTTTCTTCATTAATAGAGAAAAGAGTTTCTCTATTCAAGGGGAATATTCCAAGGCCCCCTCCCTAATGGGAAAGGTCTATGTAATGCTAATTAGATTCACTAAATGCAAAGATACTTTCTTTTAGACAAGGGAGCCTGAATTAAATTTGATTTAACATAATTGTAGGAGATGGGTGGTTTTAAAAAAAATATTCTGCAAAGTGCTAATGTGATTTCACTGTAATAACAGTCTAATAAAGGAAACCAATATTTACAGGGAAGTATATTAAGTGAAACAAAATTGCTAAAGAGTATTTAATAGGTGCCTTACCATGCTCAATATATTTCATCTCCACTGCTTTCCACAGTACCTACTGCGGCTAAGTTTTGCACCTAGGTTTTGCTTCTATGCTCAGAAGAGGTCCATCCCCATGTGAAAATCAGAGAAATGCATTTTCCAACTATTGAACAGCCCTTTTATCTTCACAACAGAAGATCTGAAGATGAGCTGGAGTTTATTATGATTCACTCCTTTAAGACAAAGTGAAATGAGGTTATCTTGAACTGGAGTTAATATGATTCACTCCTTTAAGACCAAGTGAAGTTAGGTTATCTTGAAAGCTGTCATGCCATCCTGTGTGCCATCACATTATTTCACACTTCCTAAGCTAAGTAGAGTGCTTCAAGAATGTTTCCAGCCAACAGATTTCATCTGAAATCTAGCTCTGGGCAAATGACTGAATGTCACTGAGCCTCAGTTTCCTCATTTATAAAATAACAGATGTAATAAATGCTTATCTCTTAGGGATGTTGTGTAAAAGGTTGCTAGATTTAGCAAATTAAAATACAGGCCGCTCAGTTAAATTTGAATATCAGATAAACAACAAAGAACATTTAGGATCATTCTTTAGTGTATCACAGGACTCAATATTTGCATCCTATATTTTATCTGGCAACACTACTTGTGTATATTAAGTTAAATAATTCATGTAGAGGTACATACGTGTGTGCATGTGTGTGTGTGTGAACCCACATACATACATATACACCAGCACAATCATATTTTCTGAGGGAGGTGCAATGGCAAAAGAGAAGTCTGTGGAATCATCGCCCCTGGAGGACTTTATAAGCTAGCCGGTAAGATGAGATGCCCATTCCTGGAACAATCATAAAATGACAATTCAGCCAAGGCCAAAATCATAAATGCAATGTATGGGTGAGGATGGAGAAGAAATCAGATGGCCTGAATTGCAGGACAAAAAAATCATAAAGAATATATCTTGAATTGTGTTCTAAAGAAATTGTTATGAAAAAAAATAAGACTAAAGAAGAGGGTGCTCTACACGAGGGGTCATCCCAGTACAAGCAAATTTCCCCAAAGAGTCATGAGCCTGTGGTCCTCGAGGGTCACCAAGAAGAGGCCACCCAAGAGATGGGACTATTTGACGGGACAGGGCAAAGAAGTTCGCCTAGAGAGGGTGAGGGCAGATTACACAAGGTTTTGGATGCTGGTGTAAGAAGCTGATTTGTTAGCTCCATAACAACCATAATTCCCTTTCCTACAAGAGGACAGCAAACCTCTGTGTCCCTGCTGGGATCTGGGGGATGCTGGATTGTGACTTGCATTTGGGCTGAAACAAATACAGGGAAAGTAGAGCCAAGAGCCAGTTCCTTCGCAGAATTGAAATGGAAAACAAAACCAAGAGCTGTCCAGTGAGGGCTGTGACATGATGGAATGATTCAGAGAGGCCAAACTCAAGCATGTGGAAAGAAGTTAGAAACTAGGAACCTCAAAGCAAACATGGGAAGATGGAATCGAATGAAAAAGGCAATGGTTGGAAAAGTTCCCTGAGCTACTAAACTGTACCTGTGGGGTTTTTATGGGTTCTCAAAGCTTAGCAGGAGAGGGCAAGACTGCCAAGGGATCCAAACAGGCTCTGATGAGGTAGCCAGGGCAGGAATTCAGCTATAAATCACCAAGAGAAGCCCAGAACAAGATGCCAAAAGGAAGAATGACCAGAAGACACTCAATCCAAAAGCGTAAAAAGCAAGACAATGGATGGTGGATAAAGAGGAGGCAGGAGGGGAAGCAGATTCAACAGATATTTAGTTAATATCCAATATGTGCAAGATGACATTCTAGGCTTTGCAAAGAAGAGAAGGATAAGTAAAACATCAGTGCCTTCAAAATGCTCCTGGTCAAGGGGGAAAAGATTGAGATTAAGATAGAGAACAATAAATAGCCAGATTCTGATAAGGTCAAGAGAGGGCATGAGCTAGGTACCATGGATGTGCCCAAGACAGGAAACTGTCTTACCAAATTGGGGGTGAGGAGGGAATCGGAGAAAGGCTTTTTGAGTTGAATCTTAAAGAATGAGTAGGATTTTAACAGGTGCAGCTAGTGTTGGGGAAAGAGCGTTTCCAACAAAGGTGACATCAAACAATCATGGTAGCGTCACCAGATGAAATGGAACTATGGGTCCAGGACATATTGAGGCGTCTAAGTAAGGTTGCTCTGGAGTTGGGTGGAAAAACAAAACTAGAGTTAAGGAGAAAATGAGAACCACAACAGCAGCTATGAGTCATTATTCTTCCTGACCTAATCTTCTACTTAACACAAATAAAAAGCTTACATTTAATTTTTTTCCACGCTAACTTAACAAGATTACGATGGAGGCTGCTTTATGTGCCTTAAGCAATTCAAACAACTATTGGGCATATAATGTACCCTGAATAACTAGGCTTATGTAATATTCTAGTCTATGCCAAATTATTTGTTTACCTTAACTACTGGAGTTTTTTTTAAAGCATATTAATTATATTGAAATATTCAGAGATTACATAATTACTGCTTTTTATAAACTTTTAATAATTTTCAAAGAAGGCATCGCATTTTCTTTGCCATCTGGGTACAAAGATGTTTCATAAGGTGATGGAGTGTGGCTGGTCCCCTAACTTCCAAAATCTTTCCATAACAGGTACTGACTATGGGGCAGCTTTTCTGATGCCATTGCAAGGTAGTCAGACTTCTGTAGCTATGAGAAAGAGTAACGGTATTATTTCTTCTCGAAAATGGAACAGAGGCCTTTACTTAATATGCCAAGTAGCATCTGATTGGGGTCCTGCAATGCTGCAGCTCTTCTAGTGAGAGACTCAACATACTAAAGCACTCTGCCCCCAAATTTAATTATCTTAGGGCATGACCACACGGTATGATAGAATGTACCCTTTTATCCACAGCCTCTAGCAATCCGCTGAGATGGAAAGGTGGCCTATTATTAAATATATCTCCAGAAAAAAAAGAGAGATTCTACAAATTCAATCAATAGTGCATTCCAGTAGCTTACAACCCTCAGACGCATCAGGGTCTCCCTTGGGCACTGCTTATAATCCTCTGGTCATAATTTAAACCAATTTCTTTTCATTCTATCCTCCATTCGCCATCCATCTCTCATATTTCTCTCATCCTGCAGCCTTGTCTTCTATTTTATTCTCTCCTTTCAACCTTTCCCTAACAAGTTCTGCTTCCTAATTCTGAGTCATTTTCACTGATCCATTCCTGACCTTTTCCAAATATTTCATTTGTCAGAGGGTCCTGACATAGCAATTTAATAAGAACAGACCACTGATCTTTATGTTACAAATTCTACTCCCAGATTAGTCTGGATTTTAGCTTACAACACAATTAATGGGGCTATAGATACTCATCTGGTTTTGAATAAAGAACTGTCTTAGTAGAACCACTGGCTCAGAAATGCCCTTATAAGGTAATACCATCCAGTCACCAAGATAACCGACTATTTTTATTTTCATCAGTTTTTCATTCCTTTCAACTCCTCTGTCAAAGCCACATACTTAATTATTTTTCCAGCATTGGTTTTTTACGACATATTAGACGATTATGGTGAAAAATGTTACTTTGCCGTGTGCTTTTCTTCGAAAGAACATAAAGCTTCTCTCATAAGTGATCTAATGTGTCCTTAAAACACTCAGCTCTGAGAGATGGAAGGTTTTATTACTCCTTATATTATAAACAGGCAAAGTGAGGCCTCAGAAGAGGACATGATTAAGGTTTGGCAGACGGGTAAAACAGGGGTGAGAACTGGGGTGGGCATCCCTGGCTTTCTGCTGCCTAATGCAGCTGGAAGATTGCACTGGGTAATAACTCTCTCAAATTTGCAGTCCACTATCAAAATAGGAAAAATTTCCAACCCCGTGTAACGGTGTTGCAGGGAACATCACCTGGTGGAAAGCCCATGTGGTGTGCGGTCTGAAGTCTTCTTAAAGGTGTGACTTCCAGTAGGTCACTCACGCAATCTGGGTTTTTGCTTTGTAAAGTGGTCTTGATAACAGGGTAAATGTTATCAAGGGTAAATCAGAGAGTACACAACAGGACTTCCAAACTAGCTACAGAAGTTTTCACTGCAAATGAGCAAACCATCCTCAAATCCTCGAATCTTCAATGCATTGTATGATTATTTAAAATGACTTAGCACAATCACAACCTGTTAATAAAGAGAACCAAGTAACCCTGTGAACACTACTAGTCAGTGTTGGTAAAGTAATCCTGAGAACACTAACAGTGAGTGTTGGTCAACTTACTGTTTTTTTCTTTTTTTCTTATCCTTAATATTTAATATTCAAATAGTACTTTTCTGGCAACTATTTCAGTATCTCTTTGAGTCCATAATTGTTTAGCCTGCACATAATTTTTAAACATGAAGCTTAGAGTTTACATAAAAGCTATGTGTCCCTTTATACCGTGCATACTATAGGTATTCCACAAGAATCTGCTAGATTATTTCTAATGTATTGGTTACTTGCAAATGATTTACTTTTCAGTGTGTGCACTCTTTTTTCACAGTTCTCTCCTTATCTCTTTTCTCTTTTTCTATCTGAATCTCAATTCTTTTCTCTCCCAGTTTTCCCACAAGATACAATCGAAGGAAATAAAACAATCAAAAATTATACCACAAAAATTAAAAAAAAATCACAAATAGATCTGCGTTTTTCTTTGGAAATGGCCATTATCTCCCAACATTCTGATGCCCTGTGAATTTCTTTATTGAGCTCCAAGCAGTCTACCTGCAGGAATCTCAGTGCCACAGTATTAATTGTTTTCTAAAGCATCTTTTCTTTCTTGAGGAGGTTAAAATTTTATTGTAATGAATGTACTGCTTAATGTCTTCTTGGAGGTTATCAAAAATAAAATCTAAGTTAGAGAAGGAAGGGTTTTTTTTGTTGTTTACCTTGTTGTTTAAGCTGTTCTTTTATCACTTGCAGGAAACGCATAAATAGTTCTCCCTATGTTTCTCCCTCCTCTATGTGACAAAGGCTCCACTGATTGGAACTTTTGCCTGGAAGTTAATGCCAACTTTCAGAGGAGGTATTCCTCAGAGGATGCCAACTTAGTGTGCTTTGCCCAAATCTGCCATTTTTAGCATTTCATCACAGAGGCTAGAATTTGAATGGATTATTCCTATGGCATAAAAACATTTCACGAACTGTACTTACTGAAATAAGAACAGCTTACACATCCTGCTTGGGAATGAACATGTGGTCTAAAACACGGAAATATTAACTCTCCTCTCGGGCTAAAGATTTATAAATTTGCTTGTGATACAATCCACCTGTTTGTCAAAATGTCCCAAAGACCTCACCACAAGATGCTATTCAATGACATAGGTAAGGTCGTGTTAAGGTTGGGACCAACAAGTAATTGAAATCAAACCAAGTAACTAAATATTCTCTAGGAATTAACTTTAGGAAGCTCTCAACCACCAGAGAAATGGAAGGCTGTGTTGCTTCTTCAGTTTCACCCCTTAAGGACCTGAGGTCCTTCCTTAAAAAACTACTCTGATCATTTGCATATGCTGCAGAATCCCATCCCAGGTTGAAGCAATTACCTACACTGGCAAAGATGATACTGACGATAAGTGCACATTTTTATAAAATTTATTTATTTTATTTATTTATTTTTGGCTGCGTTGGGTCTTTGTTGCTGCTACATGTAGGCTTTCTCTAGTTGCAGTGAGGGGGGGCTACTCTTCTTTGTGGTGCGTGGGCTTCTCATTGCGGTGGCTTCTCTTGCTGCGGAGCACGGGCTCTAGGTGCACGGGCTTCAGTAGTTGTGGCTCGCGGGCTCTAGAGCGCAGGCTCAGTAGTTGTGGTGCACGGGCTTAGTTCCTCCACGGCATGCGGGATCCTCCTGGACCAGGGCTCGAGCCCGTGTCCCCTGAATTGGCAGGCGGATTCCCAACCACTGCGCCACCAGGGAAGCCCAGTGCACATTTTAAACTCTCAATTTATAATTCATTTTTATGACAGCTCATTATTAAACTAAAGTAATTCGTATGTAACCTCAAACTAAGTGTGGCAGATTTTACTACAACCTAAAAGGCTAGGTATCTCTGCTTTATCACAAACTCTGACTTTCCATTTCTAGTCTCAAAAAACTGAAGATAGTCCTGAAGAAAAGTCTTCTTCCTTCTGCCTACTAGCACTTCTGCATTAAAAAGAAAAAAAAAAAAAAATTAACATAATTATAAGAAGAAGACTCTCTCAGGGAAGAAGAGAGGGAGAGAGGAGTTTCAGTTTATTGCTGAAACTGTACCATTTAGAAGTACAGGGTACTTCTAAGTACCTGGAGTCAGCATGTGCCCTTATCACTAAATTATAATTATAATTCGGTGAAGTAACTATTATCAACCCCGTTTACGGATAAAGAAATTGAGACTTAATGAAGAGAAATGTTAATATTATCAAAAAGAGAACCCCCTTCTACCCACTCTCCAAAAAAACCAAAAACCAAAAACAAACAAACAAACATAAAACCTCAACCAATTCATTTACAGGATCTTTAGAAGAGATAATTATATACTTGGATAATTAAGTTGAGAATATGAGAGACAAAATATAGAAATAGTGTTTAAATGCACATTTGATTAATTTCAGGACATCTCATTACAGACTTGCACACAGTGTATTATTATTATTATTACTATTATTTCTTCTGATCATTTGCAATCAATTTATGGTGTTGCCTGAGAAGTAGAAAGAAGTAGAAGAAGAAACCGGACTGAGGGTCATGCTGGTATCAGGCACTGAATGGGAAGCCAGAGGGATAAGTGTTTATTTCGTGCCTTTAATGTGTCAGAAACTGGGTTAGAGTTTACCTATATTCTTTCAGGTAACCCTTACATCACCTGTATTCGTCTTATATATTGTCCCTCAAACTTCATGAAGTAGCTAAACGATATCCATGGCAAACAACAGTATAAATAATTAATAAATGAGAAAATCAGGGTAAACAGAGAACGATGATAGGACAGTTTTTAAAAAGCAAGTCATAGGCAGCGTAATAATAATCTGTTTTGTGTGGTTGAGAGCTTGATCTCTGAAGCCACCAGATCCGTATCCGAGTGCAGGCCAGCGGGCAACCCCACTCCTTAACAGCGGTGGATCCTTGAGTCAATGACAGACACAACTCAAAGCCTCAGTCTCCTTCTCTGCAAAGTGGAGAATGATAATGGGAGCGTCACTACTCCCACCCAGGGCTGGGATAAGACATAAAGTCAAGAACATAAATACCTAGCACAATGACTAAAATGAAGCAATGCTCCACACACATTAGCCATCGATATTAAAAACAGTGCACAGGGGCTTCCCTGGTGGCGCAGTGGTTGAGAGTCTGCCTGCCAATGCAGGGGACACGGGTTCGAGCCCTGGTCTGGGAAGATCCCACATGCCGCGGAGCAGCTAGGCCCGTGCGCCGCAACTACTGAGCCTGCGCGTCTGGAGCCTGTGCTCCGCAACAAGAGAGGCCGCGATAGTGAGCGCACCGCGATGAAGAGTGGCCCCCGCTTGCCGCAACTGGAGAAAGCCCTCGCACAGAAACGAAGACCCAACATAGCAATCAATCAATCAATCAATCAATCTTAAAAACAAAAAACAGTGCACAATACGTAGTGTACAAAGAGGTGTGCCAAAGACCCAGTACATTTACTAGAAGCTCACCAGGATTTGGCTCAATCTCCAACACATTGAACTAAGAAGAAAAGAGATCTCCTTCCAGATTTACAGGTGGTATTAGCAGAAAACAAATCAACTGCTAAAGAGAAGTATAGCTGCTTCCCCTCCGGTTAAGGAGGCTGGTGACAACACTTCCTGTGGCGGCGTTATTATCCCCATTTTACTGACAAAGAAACAAAGTCCTGCCAAGTTAAACTCCAGGCTCAGAAGCACAAATGAGAGGCTGAGGAGCGCACAGGGCTCGTTCTACTTGAGTCTCCTGCCAGGTGAAGGCGTTTGGAGTCCACTGAGGGATTTGGGGCACACCACTATGGGAGCAGACACTTCCGTCATCTCTGACATGCACCATGAACACATTTCAGATTCTAAGTCAGATGTCAGTGTGGGGAGTTTGGGGAGGGATTTTTATTTCCTGTTGCTCTGTTGATACAGTATCATCTCAGACGTGTGTGTCTAACTTTGGCCGCCAGAGATCATAACACATAAAACAGGTGTGTAGCACTGCTCTGTGGCAAAGAGCCTCACCCACTGCTACGCTATTTTCAACCAGCAGGGAGACATAAATCAAATTTCTCCTTCCTCTGAAGGCCCTTGGAATGTTTGGAGGCACGTCAGCCTTGTGAAAACTAACGTTTGCTCTTTTATTGAACGTGCCCTGAGTGGAATCTGTCAGTTATATGTTGTGGCTGGATGGAGACCTTTCATTGTAGGTGATTTCAATTTTCTTTATTGGTTTTTTAAATTGACCAGTACGTTAGTTTCCTAAGGCTGCTGGAACATAGTGCCACAAGCTGAGTGGCTTAAAGCAACAGAAATTTATTCTCTTATAGTTCTGGAGGCTACAATTCCAAAATCAAGGTGTCGGCAGGGTTGGTTTCCTTTGGAGGCTCTGGGGGAGAATTCGTCCTGTGTCTCTCTTCCAGCTTCTGCTGGCTGCTGGGAACCCTTGGCTTTCATTGGCTTGGAGCTGAATTAACTCTGTAACTTCGATCTCGATCTCTGTCTTCGTGTGGCCTTCTTCTCTCTGGGTGTCTCTGTGTCTTCTCCTTTCCCGTGTCTTTTAAGAAGACTCACTATTAGACTTAGAGCCCCCTTTATTTTTTTCAAGTTATTCCAAGGAGAACCTTATTTTATTTTTTTAATTGAAGTATAGTTAATTTACAATGTTGTGTTAGTTTCAAGTGCACAGCAAAGTGAGTCAATTATAGATATATTCATATTCTTTTTCAGATTCTTTTCCCTTATAGGTTATTACGAGATATTGAGTATAGTTCCTTGTGCTATACAGTAGGTCCTTGTTGTTTACCTATTTTATATATAGTAGTGTGCATATATGTTAATCCCAAACTCCTAATTTGAGAGCCCACTTTAAATCCAGGATGATCTCATCTCAACACCCTTAACTTAATTACACTTATTCCCAAGAAAAGGTCATGTTCACAGGTACTGGGGTCAGGACTTGGACATATCTTTAAGGAGGGAGTATAACCCACTGTAACCAGTAAAGGCTGTGGTTGTCTGTGTCCACTTCCAACAAAATTGAAAGTGGAGAGACGTTTCTAGGAGTCGTGGAGAGACTTCCTGTTGCGGTAAAGTTTGATCTTTTGGGGAAATTTCTTCTGTTCTCTACCAGCACAGTCACCCTTAGGGGGTCAGGGAGCAGAGGCCGAATTAGCCACTTCTTCAGGATCTTCCCATAGCACATTTATTTAAGCATTTATGACCCAGGATAGTAATTTAGCTGATGCTTCCCTACTAGTCTGTTGGCTTATGAGAGACGAGAACATCCCTTTTCATCTTTGTGCCTTAGCACCTGCACAGGTCCCAGAACATAACAATTCACACAGTTAAGCTACAGGGAAGGTGGGGGGAAATTAAAGAAACTGGAACAGAAGATAGAAGACAAAATAGCATCAGTTTTGTAGGACTCATCACTGTTGCCTAAACCAAGCCGTGGTATTTCTCAGTTTTGACATGAATCTATTCCTAACAATCCACCTTCTCTTTTTCATTTACATTCCGGGCACCATCTTCATATGGCATGTTTCTTAATTAGGTTAGCAAGATACTGCATGATTATCAGTTAACTCATGAGGAAATCAAATGCTTCAATTGTAAGTAGTGAAAATTCAATGTATATTACAGAAGATGAAGGGTTCTGTTGTCATGGTAACCGAACAGGCTGAACAACTCCCCCATTCGGCAATTAGCTACTTCAGTGACTGGTTAACTAGTTAAAAACACCTCAACGTACACAGTCATTGTAATTCTTTTACTCCTGGGAGAGACTTCAGTTTTATAGCTCTCCTGACATGCGAGTGGTCCTAATGATGCATTGCCATATGCTGCCTTTCATCTAACTATATTATTAAGGTTGCAATATTGACAGATTTTTTAAAAACCGTGGTCAGTTGTTAATCCTCTGCTCGAATAGCACAGAGAGAGAGATATTTTAAAAAAATATCCCTTGACATTTAGGGCATGGATGAGAAAATGCTGAACTATCTGTAGTGCTTATTTCATTTGATTTTTGTCATCAGATGCTCAGGGTTATCATTTCATCCTGGCTGGCTTCAGGCTGAATCTCATTTGAGAGTCTATAGGCTTTTTTATTTTATTTTTTATTTATTTATTTATTTATTATGTTTGGCTGTGTTGGGTCTTCGTTTCTGTGCGAGGGCTTTCTCTAGTTGCGGCAAGTGGGGGCCACTCTTCATCGCGGTGCACGGGCCTCTCACTGTCACGGCCTCTCTTGTTGCAGAGCACAGGCTCCAGATGCGCAGGCTCAGTAGTTGTGGCTCACGGGTCCAGTTGCTCCGCGGCATGTGGGATCTTCCCAGACCAGGGCTTGAACCCGTGTCCCCTGCATTGGCAGGCAGATTCTCAACCACTGCGCCACCCGGGAAGCCCGAGAATCTATAGGCTTTTGAGCATAAAGATTACCCATGAAATTTGTTGGTAGAATAATACAGTAACTTAAGTAAATTATACCTTTTAAACAGTAGACCTCTAATAAGATCTTTCAATTTAAATTGTACAATGAAGGATGTCTTTCCCCATGTTTTACCATAATTCACAATGGGTGGTGAGACCCATGAAGACAGGGGCTGTGTCTCCTTAATGCCCATGTGAATTTCCAGTGCCAGGGACATAGGTGACACTCAGCCAACAACTGTCTGAATGAAAAAGGGGATTTACGGTCAGGTACCTATGAGGGCTGTAAAAGCCAAATGTCATTTTGAGGTTGAGACTTCAAGCTTTCCTTCCATCCCCAAATATGTGACAGGCAATGCTGTAGTTCAGATATTTTCAGACATACAAAAATGCTACATCCCTGAAAACTCTCACATAGTTACCCAAGAGTAAAGCCAGGAGAAAACAGGAAGAAGAATGGTGAGAGAAAAGGAAGAAATCAAATGTGGAAGGGAATCAAAATGGGGAAGAAGCAACCAAAGAGAAGCAAGATTTAGACAGAGAAAGAAAACCAAGGACCAGAAAGAAGAGCTATGTACTGGAGGAGAAGGGGAGAGGAAAATTGGAGATAGAGAGAAAGCAAAAATGACAGCGGCTGTCCTGGTCTTAACAGCCTTGTGCAGAAGACACGTCGGTGAGCTGACAACAGTATCACATGTTCAAATTCCAGCGAAGAGTAACATTTTGCAAAACATGTCTTAAGTCATGGTAAAACCTGCCAAGAGAAGCGAGCTGCCCCTGCACGGTGAGGACGGTGGTGACAGTCATTCTGTGAATGAGCAACCTTTAAGTTGGGGCGACGTGGCTTAACTGAGCTCACTACAGTAGGAAGGAGCCTGCCGACGGTTCGGTTTGGGGTACAGGTCTTGTGGTTGGTGGTTGCTCCTTGTCACTGACTCTCAGAGCCCAAGAGGGGGCCACTGGCCGTCCTCCCCTCTGGCGCCTGGCCGCCTGTGCCCCAGCACCGAGCAGCACAGACCTGGAGCAGGCTAAGGAGAGGGGAAGGACACTTCAAGAGCCTCCCTCCCTTGGCACTTACCCTGCTCATCCAGGTCCCTTGTCAATGCCCTGCTCTTCCCCTCCTTCCCCTTCTTTCATTCTGCACTTCTAGGCTCTTTTGAAAAAAATCTAAAAGATCCCAATGTTTTTTAGCTAGAGAGTTTTAGAAACGGCTACGAAGTTTGCTCTTTATTTTTAATCCGAGCACCCAATACGGTCCCTGGAATAGAACAAAATAAAATGGTAGTCGACAACCTTTACTGAATACTCGATAGAGGACAGGAATTTCATCCTCAGAGGATACATGCACCAACAAATTGAGAAGCTTCTGACACTGCAATGACACCTTGGTGGTAGTTCAGTTCCACCAGCTATTAAACAGTGAGAATCTTGAGAAACCCTGGAGAAGACTGTTTCTGTGTGATCAGAACAGGGTCCAAATAGATAGGGACTGTGCCTCTTTTCATCAGTGGCATTAAAATGCCAAGTAGAGCAGCTCGCTTTTAGCAAATATCCCTTGAAGGCGGACAATGCAAAGTAAGTTGTGTATTTATTTAATTTACTGAATTTTCTGCACGTAAGTGTCAAAATCTTTCCTATGTGTTTTCTTCAAAATAGTCTGATGGGTGAAAGGAATGCTAGAGGTAGAGATGAAACAAGATTAGCCAAGGGTTGATGGCTATTGAAGCTGGAAAACGGGTATACAGGAGTTTGTTATACTATTCTCTTTCTTTTGGTGTATGTTTAGCAATTTTCATAATCAAAACATTACGAAAATTTCCCAAGATAACATCACTAATGATTATCCAACACCATGCTTAGATTCTCACTCACGCAGTCCTTAATCAGACATGTACTGAGAAGTAATATATGTGCTGAAGCTGCTTTATACGCCAGCACAGGATGACCAAGGCTGTCTTAGGGAGCTTACCCTCTAGAGGAGAGATACAACATGTGCATCTATTATTATTATTACATGGCAGAGGCTGAAAAGCGCTGCCAGTGAATATAGGGCGAAAGAGTGAATTCAACTTAATTATAATTTTTCATCCTAGCCAACTACTGCATGCTCATTTTACCCTTTGCTCAACAGCAAAAATCCAGTTTTACTACATGGTGCCCACACAACCGTGTTAAGGATCACAATTCTCATCACCAAGTGAAATTGTGAATTTCAGACACCTTGCTGTCAGAGACATTAAAGGAACATACATAGTCAGACAAAAGCGAGCAATAACACATCACAGGCTGACAAGGAGGCCTGCGGTGAGATGAAGCCCCGAGTCGTAGTTCCAGATAGCTTGAGCTGTTGGAAATCACTTTTCCAACCAATTATTGCGATGAGCCACTGAGATGGTAAAGGCTTGCAATTCCCACAGCAGACACCAGTCTCCTAATGAGGCAGTGAGCATGCTAGCTTTATTAAATATGCAAAATGATCAAATTAAAGGGGGGAACTTTAATTGAATGGGGATGTGTCCACTACACTTCTTATGAATGCAATAGGACATGTAACACAGTTTCTGTTAGGGAAAACAATAAGAACCACGACAACAAAAATTACACAAGCAGCAGCGTTTCTGCTCAATTTCCCTCCAGTACAACAGGAAATCTACCAAACTTACCAATTGGGAAAATAGGGGTAATAGTATTTTTAGTGTCCCAGTCTCATCTTCCCTTACCCTTCTTCTCGTGGTTAATATTCCCTCCCTCCATCCACCACATCAAATATTCAAAACAAGCAAGAACTTAATGACATAAATGATAACGTCATTTAAACTTTGACTGAAAGCTATGTATACTTATGTGGACTTGCATAGAGTTCGCATTTTGACCACAGTAGCTACATTGATTCAATGTTCTAGGAGTTGTGCCTTTATAAGCACATTCCTCCTACCTCAGAACAACGCTGTAAATAAGTATGCTTGTTATCTTCACTTTACAGAAAAGGAAACTGAGGCACTAAGGTTAAGTAACGTAAGATCACAGAGCTAGTATGCAGGGGAGCAGTGATTGCTCCTAGGTTGGCTGATACCCAGCTTAGCCACTGGGCCAGATACGGACCCACTAGAAGCTTTGAACTTATGTGTAAACAGAGGGCTTGGCTACCTGCTCAATGAACTTCTGTCCCGTGACACCTGATGGGGTAGACACAATGGGGGAAAAGAAGACCTTTTAACTACTGAAAGTCAAGCTATACCCAGAATGTCCTCGGAAGCAAAACCAATGGTTTTCTTTCTTTTTTTTTTAATTGGAGTATAGTTGATTTACAATAGTGTGTTAGTTTCAGGTGTACAGCAAAGTGATTTGGTTATACATATATATATGTATATACCTATATTCTTTTTTATTTGATTTTTCCATTATAATTTATCACAGGATATTGAATATAGCTCCCTGTGCTATGTGTGTGTCTGTTAATCCCATACTTCCAATTTATCTCTCCACTTTGGTAACCATAAGTTTGTTTTCTTCGTCTGTGAGTCTGATTCTGTTTGGTAAATAAGTTCATTTGTATCATTTTTAGATTCCACATATAAGTGATATCATAAGATATTTGCCTTTGTCAGCCTGACAAGTCACTTCGTATGATAATCTTTATGTCCATCCATGTTGCTGCAAATGGCACTGTTTCATTCTTCTTTATGGCTGAGTAATACTTCATTTATATATCAATATATACCACATCTTCTTTATCCATTCATGCGTCGATGGGCATTTAGGTTGCTTCCATGTCTTGGCTATTGTAAATAGTGCTGCTATGAACACTGGAGTGCATGTATCTTTTTGAAGTAGAGTTTTCATCTTTTCTGGATATATGCTCAGGAATGGGATTGCTGGATCATATGGTAACTCTGTTTTTAGTTTTTTAAGGAACCTCCATACTGCTTTCCATAGTGGCTGCACCAGTTTACATTCCAACCAACAGTGTAGGAGGATTTCCTTTTCTTCACACCTGCTCCAGCATTTATTATTTGTAGACTTTTGGATGATGGCCATTCTGACCGTTGTGAGGTGGTACCTCATTGTAGTTTTGATTTGCATTTCTCTAATAATTAGCAATGTTGAGCATCTTTTCATGTGCCTGTTGGCCAAAACCACCGGTTTTCATGAGGACCGGGTGGTGACACTAGTTCACAGTTTTAGTCAGTGAAAGAGACAAGTAAAGATAATTAAAATACAGTGAGCTGAGGGTTGACAGGCATCCAGGTGGAGAAGCCACAAGAGGTCAGAGCACCGTGTGAGTAAAGGTTTGGAAACATCCAGGATGACTTCACAAAGGGCATCTTTCAGCAGAGTTTTGAAGGACAAGTCGAAAACCATCAGGTAAAGAGAGTGATGATGACATTCAAGGCATGACAAATGTAAAAAAAAAAGACTTAACAAGACTAAAAAGCAAATGGCGGCCAGAGAGTGAAGGTGCCTGTGTGCCAGGCTAAGGAGTATGGACTTCATCCTGTCAGCAATTGGGAGATATTCAAGGGTTTTAAGGTCTGATAGCCAGTCTAGCCACGGTGATCTAATAGGTTGCCTGAGGATCTGTTACACTTTTCAGTATCTGAGCCTAATAGGAACACATTTTCTGTTCTTTGCATTGCTGGCATTAATCACAACAAAGCATCGTCACCTACAATTTTTGGCTCACTCTAAAGCATATGCACAATATAAAAATGGCTTAATTGTCTGCTTTTCCAGTATCTGATGATGCCTTCAGGATACTGTGAATACTACAAGTGGCAGGTCACCACCTAACTCATGGATAAGGGGCAGTGCCAATATTAATCTGAATATTAAATATCAGTAAAATTTAAATGCTTCTAATCTTGGAGGAGAGGTTAAAGTAAACGTATTTAGAAATTACAAAATGCATTTTGCTTGTGCCCACTCTGCTCCTCCATTTGCCTACGGACAGATGCTGTATGTGTTTGTTCCTCGCTATATTCTCAGTGCCTAGAACAGTGCCAGGCGGCAGAGTAGAGATTCAATAATAATTTTAAAAAATTATTTATTGATTGATTGATTTTTGGCTGCGTTGGGTCTTTGTTGCTGTGCACGGGCTTTCTCTAGCTGCGGCGAGCTCTCTTCGTTGCGGTGTGCGGGCTTCTCATTGCGGTGGCTTCTCTTGTTGTGGAGCACGGGCTCTAGAGCGCAGGCTCAGTAGTTGTGGCGCATGGGCTTTGCTGCTTCGCGGCACGTAGGATCTTCCCGGACCAGGGCTCGAACCCGTGTCCCCTGCATTGGCAGGCGGATTCACTGGCAGGTGGCACTGCACCAACAGGGAAGTCCCCTCAGTAATATTTTGTATTGACTGAAAGGGGTGAATTTGTTTTATTTTTAATTTTAAAAAAATGTTTATACAATTTTTAAGGTTACTTTCTATTTTCAGTTATTACAAAATACTGGCTATATTTCCCATGTTGTACAATACATCCTTGAGCCTATCTTCCACCTAATAGTTTGTACCCCCCACTCCCCCATCCCTATAATTCCCCTCCTCCCGCCCCACCTCCATGAAAGGGGTGAATTTTAAATTGGGTTTTAAAGCAAGTTAGATGGAGGGAAAGTCAGTCTCAAGAATTTATTGATTTTTTTCAGTTAAAATGAATCATTTATCATAATGTCGATCCTTGGCTCATATCTCTTGGCTGAAAGTTAAAGAACGCTGAGACTTTTTTTTATTATTGTTAATAATAATAACAGTATATTTGGATAACCTTTTAGTTTTTTTTGTTGTTGTTTTTTTAAAGGAACGGAGTAGTTCCATTAACATTTCCAGGGGCCTTGAGTCCTTTTTCTTTTTCTTTCTTTTTTTTTAAAACATTTTAATTTATTTGTTTGTTTGTTTGTTTATGGCTGTGTTGGGTCTTCGTTTCTGTGCGAGGGCTTTCTCTAGTTGCGGCGAGCGGGGGCCACTCTTCATCGCGGTGCGCGGGCCTCTCACTGTCGCGGCCTCTCTTGTTGCGGAGCACAGGCTCCAGACGCGCAGGCTCAGTAGTTGGGGCTCACGGGCCCAGATGCTCCGCAGCATGTGGGATCTTCCCAGACCAGGGCTCGAACCCGTGTCCCCCGCATTAGCAGGCAGATTCTCAACCACTGCGCCACCAGGGAAGCCCCAACCTTTTAGTTTTTGAAGTTGGTTGACATAAATATGTTTTTCAATCAATCACAAAATATTGAGATGACTGCTCAGAAATGTTTTACTGATAGGAGTACATGATCAAAAAGTTGGGAGACCACTATGTTACTTAGTAAACCCCCATGATTACTTAGTCCCTCCCTCTTCCTCACATATTTTCTGCTGCTTCTATAGAGCCAATATTATGAACAGAGAATTCCTTTTATACACAAAGAATAAAGAAGTTACCCAGAAACCATTTTGAAAACATTTTCTGAGCAATTACTCCACAGATGACATTGGGCTTGGGGGAGAAGAATCTACGGGCAGAAGACAGCAGAGAAAGAAGAGGCAGAAGCCCCCTTCTCCAGCTCTTCCCAAATATAGTCCCAAAAATCAAAGCTGCTCATAAAAATTATCTCAATGCATACTCTCTGCAGCAGTGTTAAATGTTATATCCATTATACAGGTAAGATGATTGAGGCTCAGCAACGTTAAGTACTAATTTATACCAGAGTAACTGGGAGAATATGAATTAACCTAGTAAATATATATCTCAGCTTTCTATATGCAAGGGGTTATTCTAGAGAATGTGTAAAATGCAGAAAGAGGAGAGAGAGACAGACAGGATAGTTGCCATAAAAAAAATTCTGTTTTGTACAGTTTATGTGGCTATCTAGTAAAGGAGGCAACCACATGTACACATCATATATAAACATAAATATCCAGGTACTTACTCATATATGAAAAAACTTCCTGTTAAATGGTGAAAGGCTGAAAAGTGATAATCAGAGTTAAACAGAACCAGGTAAGGGATCAATTAACACTGCTGTTGGAAGGTGAAAGCACCCAGATAACAGGGCAGAGGGGTAAAGGGAAAAATTACCTTGGGCATAAACTTTACTCAACTTAGTGAATGAATATAGATGCTATTAAGATCAACATCCCCAAATACCCCTTTTTCATGGCCAAGAGCCATTTAAGATTATCAAATGGTTGATGCCAATCAGAAACAAATTTACTGCTCCCTCTGAGAAAACAAAGAAGAAAGTCATGGTAGCTATGGAAAGACAAGGTTTTTATGGAGTTGGATAAATTCCTACCTGTAAAAATAATACAGCTCAACACTATAAAGTACTTTTAACTGCATGGATTTTGGTGGACATGTTATGAAAATTAAACAAATAAATAGTTTAATTTTCTCTGTATAAATGCTATACTTTCCTTAAAACAGCTCTCAGAACATTATTAAAACATAAAGCAGGGGCTTCCCTGGTGGCGCAGTGGTTGAGAATCTGCCTGCCAATGCAGGGGACACGGGTTCGAGCCCTGGTCTGGGAAGATCCCACATGCCGCGGAGCAACTAGGCCTGTGAGCCACAATTACTGAGCCTGCGCATCTGGAGCCTGTGCTCCGCAACAAGAGAGGCCGCGATAGTGAGAGGCCCGTGCACTGCGATGAAGAGTGGCCCCCGCTTGCCACAACTAGAGAAAGCCCTCGCACAGAAACGAAGACCCAACACAGCCATAAATAAATAAATAAATATTAAAAAAAAAAAAAACATAAAGCAGATAACATTAATGTATGAGGCAGATAAAAATGTCACAATGGAACCATTTTGGGTAAACACACAAACACACCCTCCCACACACACACACACACAGTAGAAGGATCTGAAAGACTGTCGATACTGAAGGAGAAGAACTAGAAAAGTGTCAGCCACTCTGTATACACTAGGGTACTGTAGTGACAAAAACATCCGTGAAATTTGGAGAATTTTCCTTGCAGGTGCCTCAGATAGGCTATTAAGTAACTGAAAGAGAAATTTTCTTTCCTACTGATAAGTGCTGCCTTAAATCTTAAATCACCTTTTAAATATTCTGTCAAAAAAGTTGATAATATAAGAGGGTAGTGCAGTGACAGGCATTCTTCCTTTTCTAAAAGCTTCTCTCAGAATTTCTAAAGCATGAAAAGTTTTTGCAGTAAATACTCCAGTATTTCTGCAGAAATGTTTAGAAGGCCAATTGGTGACAGCAATAGAATCATAACCAAAAAAAATAAGCAACAGATAAATCACAGGAGCTGAAATATATAACTCAGTCAAAAATTGACCAATAAACAACATCAAAACTCCAACCAGAGGTAGCCCAGCACCTATAATGACCAAAAATGATGTTTGATTGTGGGGATGGAAACCTTTAGAAAACCCAAGGATAAAATTAGATGACAGAAGTTTCTATGATCATGCACAGTAGAAACAGTATTTTTCAACAAATCCCAGTATTCTCAAACCAAGGAATATACCCATAAAAAGGAAACTATGTCTTAGGACAATAAAAGTAAGTAGGAAAGCATAGGGGTAAAATTTTGTGACTCTGGATTTGGCGACATGTTCTTAGATGTGACAGCAAAAGCACAGGAAACAAAAGAAACGAGCAGATAAATTGGACTTCATCAAAATTAAAAACGCTCATTCATTCTTCGAAGAACACTCTCAAAAAAGTGAAAGACAATCCACAGAATGGGAGAAAATATTTGCGCATCATATATACCTGATAAGAGACTTGTACCTAGAATATATAAAGAACTCTTACAAATCAATGATAAAAAGAAAAATAACCCAATTAAAAAGTGGGCAAAGGACTTGAATAGACACTTCTAGAAAGAATAGATATATCTATAAAGAAGGTATAAAAATAGGCAAGAAGTACATGAGAAGATACTCCACATTATTAGCCATTAGGCAAATGTAAATCAAAACCACCATGTGACACGGAAGCAACCCAAATGTCCATCAACAGATGAATGGATAAAGAAGATGTGGTATATACATACAATGGAATACTACTCAGCCATGTAAAAGAATGAAATTATGCTATTTGCAGCAACGTGGGTGCACCTAGAGATTACCATACTAAGTGAAGTAAGTCAGACAGAGAAAGACAAATATCATATGATACCACTTATATGTGGAATCTAAAATATGACACAAATGAACTTATTTATGAACTAGAAACAGACCCACAGACATAGAGAACAGACTTGTGGTTGCCAGGGTGGAGGGGTGTGGGGGAGGGATGGATTGAGAGTTTGGGGTTAGCAGATGCAAACTACTATATATAGAATGAATAAACAACAAGGTCCTATGTATAGCACAGGGAACTATAGTCAATATCCTTTCATGAACCATAATGGAAGAATATGGAAAAGAATATATATATATATATATATATATATATATATATATATATACACACAAAAAATATATATATATTCAGTTTATATATATATATATATACACATATACAACTGAATCACTCTGCTGTACACCAGAAACTAACACAACATTGTAAATCAACTACACTTCAATAAAAAATAAATAAAAATCAAACAAACCAACAAAATCCCACCACATGATACCACTTAACACCCTGTTGGGTGGCTAAAAATAAAAGTCAGATAATAACACGTGTTAGAGAAGATATGCAGAAACTGGAACCTTCAACCTCTGCTGGTAAGAATATGAAATGGGACAGCCACTTTGAAAAACGGTAGGGAATGCCTCAAAACTTTAAACATAGAATAACCATATGACCTAGCAATTCCACTCCTAGGTATATTCCTAAGAGAGTGAACGTGTATATCCCCATAAAAACGTGTACACGGATATTCATAGTAGCATTGTTTATAACAGCCATTACAACCCAAATGTCCATCTGCTGATGAATGGGTAAACAAAATGTGGTACATGCAGATAATATTCAGCCATAAAAAGAAATTAAGTGCTGATATATATAACAATATCAATAACCTTGAAGACACTATGCTCAGTGAAAGAAGTCAGTCACAAAAGACCACACATTATATGATTCAATTTGCATGAAATGTCTAGAATAAGCAAAAAAATAGAGACAGAAAATGTTAATTGCTACTTAGGGCTGGGGCACAAGGGGAAAGGAGGGTGACAGCTATAAGGTACAGGTGTGTACAAGTTCTGAAATTGATCGTGGGGATGGTTGTACAACTCTTTGAATATATTAAAAAAAACACCGATTGTACATAAATAGGTGAATTGTGTGGTATGTGAATTATATCTCAATAAAGCTCTTACCAAAAAAAAGTTACTTGGAGGTTGCCAGGGGTTGAGGCTGAGGGTGAAAATATACACGGTATCACAGAAATAAAGGAAATACAGTACATAATGGGGTTTTGAGGTTGACAAACATAGGTATGAATTCCAATTACAATACTCATTAACTGAATGATTTGGGGACAGTCACTTATTCTCTCAAACCTCAATTTACCGCTTCTGAAAAGAAAGTAACAATTACACCAAACTTACAGAATTATAATGACGAGCACCATACTTCCAGTTTGCACTGAAAACTCAGAATTATCTGGTTTCTGTGGCCCACAAACCCCTACAACTACCAGCAAGTGCAAAATATAAACAGCGTCCTTAAGAGGAGCGAGTGCTCGCCAATGTAGCTGCATCCCCAGCCTACAGGTCTGGGACCTCTAGACCATTGAGTTTGCCACTCCTGGAATAGTAATTGAGACCTTAGGGTTGAAGAAGAAGAATTACTCTTAAAATGCAAAAGCAACTTCAACTTTTAAATACTATGTCACTAAGTCTCAAGTCCCTCACCTCTGGTGTGGAGAGACTTCATTGGTTGTTGTGAAGATGAAAGAAGATGCATGGAAAGAATTGAGCACACATAACACCTAGCGTGTTAGAGCATTCTGAATGATTTCTCTGAACCATTGGCAGAAGCCAGAAAATTGTGCTGAACAATGAAGGCTCTGGCTCAGTGTTACTATTCACTGGTCTGTGTTTTAATGCCCTCTGAAGTTCTCCTTGACCCACACTAAATGGGGCTTGGAGGCATGTGAAGGTGAAGGAATAGACCCTGGAAGGTCTCCCCAAATTAGTTCTTTGCCATCGAGGAAAGCAATTCTCCAGCCAGGTGCTGAGCAGCTATTTGGAAAAGTTCCTGAAAAATTCTTCTCTGGGTAATCAAAAATATAAAAACACCACACAAACAATTTTGCCCCTGTATTATTAATTACCTTTCAGGACAGAAATAAAACAAAACAAATTATCCCCGCTGAGTAGCATGATAACCAGGGACGGCACCAGATGAGCTAAAGCCTGTTTCATGCCAGAGACAAATAGGGCTTGCTCGGTGCCAGAGATAAATTGGACAGACTCAGCTCCTACCCTACTAGAAATAACTCTCAAAATACAAAAGCAGGTTTAAGCACTCAGCAGCTTAAACACACACACACGCGCACGCACGCACACAAACACACACACACACCAGTAGTACATACAAATACATCATGCTCTGCACTCACGCTTTGGCTTCTGAGAGACCATTTGAAATGTAATGTAATGCTGGTTAGGCAAGAGCTTATCTTCAGGAAAGGAAAATTCCCTCTTACCTAAACAAATATTTCCTGGAGTTATTCAAATAAATTCCTATCAGCGGTTAGTAATTTTGCTCCCTGGAATAAGCCCCCTGACAACCAGTACCTCTCAGAGGACAGAAAATGTCCCCTTCTCTTCCAGAGATCCAAGTCTTTTGCACGCCCAGACCCATTCTAGAGAATGATGGCCCTTTATGGGATGTTTCATATCTCAAAGCATTTCTCACAAGCCAGAGGCTGGCGGCAAATGCTTGATATGATAGCATGAACCATCTACCTTGGCCAAATAAAAAAAGCCATTCCAAAATAAGGCCCATAAAAAAGCCTTCAGGCTTACAAAACTTGCACATTTTGTCAAAGGCAATCCTGGTGAATCTTTACCCCAAAATAAGTCACCCCTCAGGAATAGAGGATGAACTCTTTTATTTTCCTTATTAAATTCAGAACATTTCTAGGTTCTTCGCACATAAGAGGCTAAGATTTCAAGACATATTAAGGCATCCTATGATTCTATTTTCCTCTCTTCCAAACCAGGACAGCCTTACTAAAGCAGAAGTTTTATCACTCCCTCTACTGCTCATGAATTTACAAAGTCTCCCTGCAGTCTGACTGGGGCAGAGAGCTGTAGGCTGTCCCCAGACCGTGGCTGGATTCAGGGTAGGCCCTGCATCAACACCGGAGTTTATCAAGAATGGAGCAATCCCATCTTGGCAAGATCAGGGCTGCAGAGATAAGGGGGCTGGGGTTAAGCAGGGGGGAAGTCGGGGCTGACTTCTGGCTTGTTGGTTGGTCACAGACCACAAAGTCCAAAGTGGGCAGTGAAGGCGGACCCACAGTGCCAAGAAGAACTTTAATTGGTTTAAGGTCAGTACTCTGAACAGCTTTTTGGGAAGGAATTTAATAGTTAAATTTAAACCTCCTTTGAGCCTGTGATATTTTGCAGGTTATCGACCTAATCACAGTAGAAAACACAGGTGGAAGAAAGTCCTAGAAGGAAGAGGGAGCCCACAATCCATCCCACTGCTTCCCATAACGTGGTAGTGGGGTGCACTGAAGGTAGAAGCAACTGAACGGGAAGCCAAGGGGACTCACATAAGGCAGTGTCAACACCCTTGATAAAATACGAGCCAGATTCTTCTGTAGAAAGTGAAGATGGAAGAGTGAAGGGTTTAGTAGGAATACTTGAAAGAGAAACTGGGAGGAATGGGACAGAGAGTAAAAGAAAGATAAAAAAAATATGAAAAATGGGTTTGCCAACCAGCAGTTAGAGACTATTTAAAAAGTTGAAAGTGATAAATGCATTCATTGACATGAATTCAAATTTTAATTGAATCCCTACTATAAGCCAAGTTTGGATCGGGGCACGGAGACGTATGAAACAGTGTATGGAGCTCAGACACTGGGAGACAGGTAAGTAAATAGGAAGCTACAATTCAGTGTGTGGTTAGTGCTGTGACTGTGTGGTTAGTGTGTGATTGGGCATTTGTGAATAATAATCTGTATTGGAGCTGTGATTTTTTTTTTCTTCCTCTAGTGGGGCTTGGCAGCCTAAAATTAACAGAACTGAGGACTTTAGTGACCCAGAGGAATGGACTGATAAATTGGGTGTGGAAGCAGTGTGTTCATTATTGTGTTTCAGCACCTTGGAGAGTACCAGGATCAGTGAAGAGCTTTGATTCCCACCCCCCCTTTTGGTGGGGGAATTAGAACACAATTACATGAATTAAGTAATAAATCACCATGGCTTTTCACTGAGTAGGGAGGCATGTGAACAGAGAAAGAAGACAAACAGATTGTGAGAATTCAGTTTCAGGGGTAGGACTCAATGAAATCATACCGGCTTTGCCTTGTTAATGACCTGAAGAGTAGAGAAGTTGATTTTGTTTGAAACGATGAATTTTTGATAATCATCATGAAGTCATTATATGCCCTGAGGATAACGGTGAAGGCAAGGATAGAGAAGATGTTGGTACGGAACACACAGTTCATGGGAAAACATCTGGGAGGCTGGCAGATAACAGTGAAAAGAATGGAGAGAATTTAGGTCAAGAGACAGAACATGTTCTTCAACCCTCCTCCTCCATGTTATGCAGAATAAGAGAATAGCCTCTACTTGAGAAGGTTTCCAGAAAAGTGAAATCCTCTACAGTGAGGTGGCTATGGGTAAACCCATAAAAACAACAATAGTCATAGCCAACATTTGTTTAGTGCTAATTATTACATCCGGGTGCCAATTCAATCACGGTGCGTGCCATTGCCCCACGTAATCCTCGCCATAACCCAGCATGGACAGCATTATTAGTCTCATCTGAAAAATGAGCAGCCTGAGGCTTTCCGGATTCTTGTTGAACTTGCCTGATAATAAGCCCATAGTTGCAGAGCCAGGATGTCAACACAAAGTGTACTCTTAACCAATAGGTTACAGAAAAGGATGACAAGTGTAAGATTTGGGGTGAGTGGGATCATTTATGTGTGTTTGTATGTTTTTGATTAAAAACATAAAATGGCATAAACTTCCCCAAATGAATCTGTGAGTACTGCTGATTCTGTGAATGACTGAGCCGAGTCTCGCTCTGGACCAGCCATGAGGAGGGTGGGTGGCTGCCAGGATTAGTCAACCCAGGCCACCGCTCTCCCTTTCTGCTCAGAACACAAGGCACAAAGGGGCAGTGATAAGAGCAGCTTCCCTGCTTGGCTGGGCTGTGGGCGTTAACTCAGAACGAACTGACCAGAAGGTGGCCTAGACACGCCTGAATGAACAAAGCAATACAAACCTTAAAGAAAAAACAAATTTGTCCCAGGAGTTAAAGTACACAAACTGTTATCCCAGAAGGCACTTGGCTTAATAACAAAGGAAAACATCTTCAAACAACCACAACTTCCCATTTCCATTTAAAACTAATTTTATGGCATGCAGTTCAAGTTATTTCCAATGTAAAGTTACATAAGAATATTATTCCTAACCATAACCAAAGGAAACATTTTTTTTTTTTTTTTTGCACTCAGCTCCTTAAATCGTTAACACTGCAGTACCATCCCTAGGTACACCATAGCAGTGATAATCGCAGAAACTCAGAATCATCTCATCGAGCCATCATGTTTTCCAGGAAGAGAAAAATGTATCTGGGCTTATGGTATCTCTGCAAATTTTCACTTTAAAGCACCAACTAGTTCTAGATATCACAGGAAGAAACTGGAATGAGTTTTGTTTTTTTTTTTGGTCTCAAAGCTTTTGTTATGACCAAAGGATTGAAAAACACGCCTCTGTAATATTAGGTATTCTCTTTCTAAGATACCAGTGAATTAGCACAGCCAGACGAATGAATAAAAAGTGCTACCAGCTCTTTAATCCCCAGTGGCATCACTACCCCAAATCACATAAGCTTCTGTGCAGCAGACACATCAGAATCAGAAGGTATGGGGAGGATGTTTCATACTTTCTCCAGTGCCAGCCACGGAAGTGCTCGCAGCCAGTAAAGAAACCGGCAACAACACATCAGGACACATACCACATATGGTTCCTCTTAAGGAAAGGGGACTCTTCTGCCTTATAATCAGCACCCATGGGCCATAGGAAACTTAAGGCCTGGAACAAAAGCAGGGCGCAGGAGGACATACTTCTTTTAAAGAATTCTTTTTTTTTTTTAGAGATTTATTTATTTGTTTGTTTGTTTTGTTTTGTTTTGTTTTTTTTGGCTGCGTTGGGTCTTCGTTGCTGCACGCGGGCTTTCTCTAGTTGCGGCGAGCGGGGGCTACTCTTTGTTGCGGTGCGCGGGCTTCTCATTGTGGTGGCTTCTCTTGCTGTGGAGCACGGGCTCTAGGCGCGTGGGCTTCAGTAGTTGTGGCTCACAGGCTCAGTAGTTGTGGCTCGCGGGCTCTAGAGCGCAGGCTCAGTAGTTGTGGCGCACGGGCTTAGTTGCTCCGCGGCATGTGGGATCTTCCCGGACCAGGGCTCGAACCCGTGTCCCCTGCATTGGCAGGCGGATTCTTAACCACTGTGCCACCAGGGAAGCCCCAGGACATACTTCTTGACTTTTATATTATGTTAGGAGGAAGTGAGATCAAAGATTGGGGTTAGAGTTAGGTTGTAGATGTTACAAGCATTAATATCATCCACCAAGCCACCTACTTCTGCTATATCTCCTCTAGTTATGACAACCAATGCTGCCAAGTCCTCCATTTTCTTTCTCTCCTGAACTAAATCCTATCCCACCCTGCCTCTCACAATGATAAAGAAATAATGAATTCTAGAACTTCTGTCCTCGGTTTCCCCATCAGTGCCCCTCTAGGGTTTAGATTTGCTCCTAGTGTGGCAAAAAAAAAAAACAGCTTCATTCTCTGTTTTGCACATAAACTTCTGGTTTTCATGAATAGTATCAGCCTTCCCACATTTGAAAGCTGAACAGGTGCCCAGTAACTCCAGGGTCAGAGTGTTCCCAACGTGAATTCCTTCTTTCTGGAAGAAACAACCTCTCTAAACTCTAAGTTGTTTTAAGCCAATACTTGTGTCTCGTTATCTTGACACAAAGTAGAAACTCCACAAACATTATTATTACTTCAAAAGGAAAATATCTGTTATTTGGACAAGATCTAGCCTTTGACCTAAATATAAAGAGGTGATGCTTATACTTGCAAAAATACAACTGGACTGTTTATTTTTAGCCATAATATTATCAAATGCCATAAGGGAGTAATATTATTCCTTGAAAACTGGGGATTTCTTTCTTTTTCTGTTTCTATTTTCTTTTATGCCCCCCTCCCATTTCTAATTTCTTTTTTCTTTTCTTTCTTCAGTAAATTTTTTATTAAGACTTTATCAAAGACGGGACTTCCCTGGTGGCACAGTGGTTAAGAATCCACCTGCCAATGCAGGGGACACGAGTTCGAGCCCTGGTCCAGGAAGATCCCACATGCCGAGGAACAACTAAGTCCGTGCGCCACAACTACTGAGCCTGTGTCCTAGAGTCCGTGAGCCACAACTACTGAGCCCGCGTGCCACAACTACTGCAGCCCGTGTGCCTAGAGCCCGTGCTCGCAACAAAGAGAAGCCACTGCAATGAGAAGCCCGTACAACACAACGAAGAGTAGCCCCCGTTCACCGCAACTAGAGAAAGCCCACATGCAGCAACGAAGACCCAACAGAGTGAAAAAATAAATAAATAAATTTATATTAAAAAAAAAAAGACTTTATCAAGAGTGTTAGAGACCATGTTAGAAGAAAAGAGTAGCCTCTACAGCAAAAATACCAATAAGTCCTGAGACTTAAAGAAATTTCAAGTTATTTATCTTATAAATAGCAGACCAAGGACTTGAATCCAGAACTCATTAATCTAAAACCAGAATTCATTTCACCAGCAGAGTCTGCCTCTCCCCCTCTCTCAACAGTCAATGAAGTACATTCCTTATATTTACTGACAGTAGTAAATAGGAGTGCTGTCCTTCACTTTACATGTGGGATCTTCCCAGAAAAGGGATCGAACCCGCGTCCCCTGCATTGGCAGCAGATTCTTATCCACTGCGCCACCAGGGAAGCCCCTTTTTTTTTTTTTAATTTTTATTTATTTATTTATTTATTTTTGGCTGTGTTGGGTCTTCGTTTCTGTGCGAGGGCTTTCTCTAGTTGCGGCAAGCGGGGGCCACTCTTCATCGCGGTGCGCGGGCCTCTCACTATCGCAGCCTCCCTCGCTGCGGAGCACACGCTCCAGACGCGCAGGCTCAGTAATTGTGGCTCACGGGCCTAGTTGCTCCGCGGCACGTGGGATCCTCCCAGACCAGGGCTCGAACCCGTGTGCCCTGCATTGGCAGGCAGATTCCCAACCACTGCGCCACCAGGGAAGCCCTGTCCTTCATTTTAAAAGCAGAATATTTTGTTTTCCTCTCTCTAAGAATCTTCAAGTGAGCTGGAATTTACTAATATGATTCTTTTTTTTTTTTAATTAATTAATTAATTTATTTATTTATTTTTGGCTGTGTTGGGTCTTCGTTTCTGTGCGAGGGCTTTCTCTAATTGCGGCGAGCGGGGGCCACTCTTCATCGCGGTGCGCGGGCCTCTCACTATCGCGGCCTCTCTTGTTGCGGAGCACAGGCTCCAGACGCGCAGGCTCAGCAGTTGTGGCTCACGGGCCTAGTTGCTCTGCAGCATGTGGGATCTTCCCAGACCAGGGCTCGAACCCACATCCCCTGCATTAGCAGGCAGATTCTCAACCGCTGCGCCACCAGGGAAGCCCAACTAATATGATTCTTAAACATGATTTTTTCCATTTGAGTGTGTGACTTGCTATAAAAAGAGACACACAAAACTAAATAATTTCAAATTTAATTATTCAAGTAATAATTAGTTACAAACACATCATATTTTGATGTTAAAGAAAGAAAGAGTGTCCCTTTAAGTGATTTTGCCATGACTTTCTACTGTCATTCGATAACTGCTTGGTGCTGAGAAGGCTGAAATTTTCATTTGAATTCTTATATTTAAGTTTTTACATCACTGGCTGCCACTTCAGGGTATGAGCAATTTGTAATGTTAGCAATTCTTTAGAAGCCGAATATCAGAATCTACTTTTATATTTCAAGGGTTATTTCTAATTACATGCACAATTGCTGACCCATCTGCCTACTACATAGATGTCTGTGATTATATATGCTTGAATAATTACTGAAAATTAAATAACATCATAAACAGTCAAATTAATTTCTTTGAGCATACCAAAGGCAAGAAGGCTGTGCTAAGACAAAATATGATTTGCCCTAAGAAACATAAAGACAGGCTTATCTTATACCTCACTGAATTTGTCACATTCTATCCTTACTTGATAGAATCTTTTTAAAAAAATTCTGAAATTTGAAACAAGTAACACCTGAGAATTATTACTGAACAGCAACCAACCTTAGCTGGATGAGCAATTTAAAATTTTAGTCTAAAGATGTTTCACTGTCAAAACAAGTCCACAGCGTGTTTCCTGTAATAACACGACCAAGCGTAGCAGTTTCAGTAAGAAATGATTTCCTTGCATGTTCTAATGTAATAGAGAACTGTAAAAGACTAAAAATTCCTGGCCTGTCTTCCGTTTCTACAATAACAGGCATTCGTTGTAAAATATGAAAAAAAATATGAAAGGCTGGATTTCAAAGTCCATGAAAATGATATTTATCCAAATTTTAGTAGAGAAGTTGAGGGAAAATGGCTGAGAAAACACACAAGCACACACACACACACACACACACACATCTCACGGGAAAAAGACAAAGATCACCTAAGTAAGTTGCAATAGTGAAACAGGTCAGGTGGGAGGAAGCCTAAGGAAGAGGTCTCCCTGTTTTAAATGTAGAAGGTGACAGAAAATTAGATCCTTTGTTTTAAAGTTGGCTGAGAGCGTTGGTATTGACATAATAGTTTTCTTAGAGTAGAGAGATTTAGAAAGTCTCAAGAAAGGCAAATTTGAACCATGTATTTCCACTACAGGTTCTTTCAGAGAATGACCCCCAGGCTGAACCCAGACATCTGATGAAGTTGAGGATATTTTCTGGCCTCCAATTGGCCTATAGAAACCACTGGGGCTTAGCCCTGCCACAGAGGGATCGGGTCGAAGACACAGATAGAGGATGATGGGTAGAAAGGAAAATGTACTTTGAGGTTCAGACTCATCTGGGCCATAGAATTTGGGAATCTGGAGGCTGGGCCACACTCAAAGACTGAGGCTAGCGAGTGGGCTGAGGTCAGATCCAAGTGGTAGCTCAGGTACCAGGAGAAGAGCAGAAAACAAGTGCTGGTTCATGGAGCAAGTGACAAGCAGCAAGTGGGGTGGGTAGAGACCTCAGAGCCAAAGAGGCAGCTTAGCTGGAATGCTGCTGAGGGAGGTCAGAGGGGCAAGCAAGGGGCCTGCTGAACACAAAGAAAGAAAACCATAATGAGCTGCCAGAAGACCAAGGGTATACGCCAGTTGGGGCCAAAAGGCAAGTGTCTCCTGGATCATCCAGGGTCCGAGATACCCCAAAGACCAATGTATGTCGACACATCATCATATCAAGCCATGTTTAAAACCATGTTTTAAATGTTAACTAAAATCCTTTTCCATAAGTGGTTTCTTAAGAGTACAGCTCTCCGAGATGCAGACCTAAGTTAGATTCCTGCTTCTCTATCTGCTGGCTATGTGACTTTGGGCAAGTCAGTTGACCTCAGTTAACAACATACATACCACTTAACATTGTTGCGAGAATTAGAAAAGATACTGTATGGGAAGTGTTTAGCACAGTGTCCAGCACAGGGCTCTTCCCCAGGCAATTCATGTTCTCACCCTCTTTATGCTGGCTCCCTCCCAGAATGGCCCCCATCACGCCTCCACCGATGGGTTTAGACACAACCCATCCCCAGACTCCTGGAATCTGGGTTTAGCGTCCCCCAACCCTGAGTTTCCACAGCATCCTGTCTCATCAGAAGACTCATCATACTGTGCTACTCCTCCCCATCTATCTCTGTGCCCCATTGAACCTTGAACTCTATGACGGCAGCAACCACATGCACCTTATTTGCTGGGCCATCTCCAAACTCTAGGAAACGCCTGGCAAATAGTAAGCAAAGCATTCACTTTGCTGAGTTAATAAATGAGTGAACGAGTTCAGGGTCTGGATCCTCTGTAATCTCTTAAACAATGTTGAGCTCTCCTTTTCTCAATTAAAGTAGCTATTACCCATGATAATATTTTTTCTTAATTACACAGATTTATACTGTGGCTTATGTCCTGCATATATGTAGGTATACCCCTAACAATATATTTTACATTTTCTTATTGCCACCCTCTTCCACATTTAGCAGGGGGTCAACAAACATCCAATGAATTAAATTAGGTTCCTGACTTTTGGCAAATCAATTAAACTTTGTGTATCTCGGTTTCCTTCTCGGTAAAATGGTTACATAAGCTCCGGACACCTTTGATTCTATGCTTGTACTAAAAGAAAAAAATCAGGTGTGAATTACCACTCAGCACATTGATATACAGCACAGACCCACATACACAATCCGTCTTCTTATAATTTTCAGTTAAGGTGCCATAGGATATCAAGAAGCAGAGGACTCCCAAATCAAATCCTGTATCCAAGGAAAGAACTGCGTTTCCATATGGAAGGGCACTCATTTTGCTAAACGTCTGTGAAGACCCAAATCCGCTCATGCCAAGGACAGGTTTAGGATGAAGGCTATCAAGTAACATACTTGCACACACAAAGCCTGTTTTTGTAAAAGAGAGAAATGTAGCAACCAGGTGGAAGGAACAAGGTAATTTCAAAAGTCCTAGCTTTCTCTTGGCAGGGGATTTGGGTAATAGCTTGCCAATTGCTGGTTACTGCTGCCAAGGACCAAGACTGCTGTGTTCAAATTGCTGGCAATGGCCACCTATTGTTTGTGAATTTCTATCTTAGCAGGGACTCTGCAGAGAGGCTACTCAGGACAGCAGGGAAATGGATTTGGCCAATGCTCGCCGGGGTCATCACTGCCTAATGTAGAGAAGTCACAAGAGAGCAACTTGAGAAAGCGGGCACATATGAAAATCTCCCTGAAAAATTTCCTGAATCTTTAGCCAAATATAAATATATACATATACATATATATGCATATATATGTACATACATACAGATGGATTATGTCTTCTGCAAAATAAATCAAAATAATATTAATAATTATCCACTCTAATCGCTGAACATTTACAAAACCACAGCTTGCAGCCTGCTGGCTCTTCTCGCTTGGCTGGTAGTCTATTCATTTAAGCCGGGCGGTGATACACCACTCAATAGCTCATACAACCGGATGAAGGAATCCACTGGGAAATTTTTGTCTGGTGAACTCAAATATAGACACTTTGGCATCTCTTTATGGCTTAATTCCCTAGTGTTATCTGTTAAATACCATAGAAAATGATTTAAAACAAAAATTGGCTTTGAATTCTTGAAGGTTTCTCCCTTTTCTGGTCAAAAGGCCCAGCATTCTAGAGGCCCTGGAGTATATCCTAACTCTTGTATTTACAAGCTGTGTGATTTGGGCACATTTATAAAAACTCTCCAGGCTTCAGTGTCCTCATCTATAAAATGCAGCTAATCATAATGCCCTTCTCTGGCTTGCTGGAATGAAATGGAGTGAGAGCATATGTGTAAGGCAGCTCCTATTACTAAAAAATGTTGGCTATCATTTCTGTCTCTGTATCCACGGTGTATTAGACAAAAACACAGGCTCTTGAGTCACTGGCTCTGACCTTGAGTCCTTATCCTGCTACTTACTAATTGAGTGACCCTGGCAAGTTCGATTCCTGAATTTCACTTTTTTCAGTGATGAACTGGGAACGATCATATTGATCATTAAGCATGCTTGGCAGATACACCAAAGTGTGAGTCATCATCATCATGAACCTATACCTTCACTAAATGCCAAAATCACAACATTCTCATATATCTTCTTCTACTATTATTTGGGATCCACTACTTAATCCGTGTTCCAGCTCACTGGGTCATGGAAACCATGAGGAGAGAAAGGAACTTCAATAATAGGCTGATGGCAGGTGAACAATAGCAACCTTAATCTCCAACATAATAAAACTATGTTATGACTAAAGGAGCAGAAAACATTTTGAATGGGCTTCTTGGTTTGAAATATTCTTATATACAACTAGATCTGCTTGTACTAAAATATGGGTTATCGCTTGTCCTAAAGGAAAATGTCCTCATGGTGGGGGACAATGCCTAAAATAAGAAAAATGTGAATGAGTCTGTGAGGAAGTGTGTATCCAATAATATCTATTGCCTTTCCAAGATGAAGAGGCAATTATGACATTTTCAGGCATTAGGGACTATTCTGCACAAAAAAGAAGTATTCTATAATGGGGTTTTCAGGCTTATATAACCTTAGAACCAGACAGTATTATGATCTTGGCAGGCTAATTAGCCAGACTTTCTTTTTTTAAACAACTGACTTAATATACTAAATAAAAGAGAATGTAAGCCCGATGCCAACACTCAATGGTCATTGCTGGTGGCCAATGAAACCTGCAAATGCCAACTTCTCTCACTTCAGTATTACATTCTAAATTCCACACCAAATAACTAGTCTTATAATTTAGGAAAAGCTTTGATTTAAACTGTGTTTAAAATATTTTCCTCTTAGTAAGGAAACTGTCTCTCCCTCTTTTCTCTCCTGTCTTCCTAAAACAAAAATATAAAAGTCTGTCTTTGAAAAGATCATTTACTGATACATAAAAGCTACATGGGTATAAGTTTCCAGGGAAACTTAGGCAAGAATCTAAGCACCAAGTCCTTTGAACAAATTAATTTTAGAAATTACACATAGCTTTGAAAATGGTTACAAGGGCCCTAAAAATTGAAAACTTATCACCATCAGATTCAGAGGAAAGACATAACTTTTTCATATTTAAACAACATCATCAAGCTAATTTCCTTATGCTGTTCTTTTCTCATGGAAAAGTGAAAGACAATTCAAGTACTAGAAAGGCAGCCTCAGACTGTCCTTGTGTTTAACCAGAAGAGCCTAAAGCAAACAACTGCGGCTGAGAGAGAGTTGCATGGAATAGACATTCCCTAGGGAGGAAGTTCTGCTAGAATGAACCAGTAACCAAAGGTCTCAACCATAACTGGTTAGAAAAGCCCTTGATAGGCCAGAAAAACATTTATTTCATCTCCATTTTCCAGAGGAGGAAACCAAGGCTCAAGGAAGCTAGGTAACGTGTCACTGATCTGGCAAATTACTGGACTAAGGATTAGGTTCAAATACATCAGACACAGTCAACTAAAAAGCCTTTGATTCTACACGAATGGACACTGCCTCTCATTAGCCAGGATCTTCCTTTGTAAACTGAGGTCTTGGACGAATAAGATGATCTCTAAGATCTCACTGGGAACAAATATTCTATCAATCAAGTGCCTAAACACTGCCCTGAGATTCCAGCCACCGAAGTCTCTGCCCCTATAATGCAGAAGGCAACCCCCGGCCCCCCTTCAGCCATGCATCCCCCAACAAAACCAAGAGTCTGAGGACCAAGGAGATGTGCCCACTTTGTGTCACTGCATGACCCTCCCCACACATTCTAAAGTCTAGATTCTGGACCAAGCTCTGGTTTTAGGGATTCTGGAATTCTCTGCCTCAATGACTACCTATAGCCTGTTTCCAGGCTTGAGTGGGTCTCTTCACTGGATCCCTTCTCCCTGGGGTAGCATTGCCCAGGACAGAGGGTTGGTTAAGAGGCAGCTGTTTATAGGAGGCAAGTGCTAGAGCGTGAGAGAGCAGAGCTTAGCCACGTGGCCTGAGGTGTCCACACACACACACATGCACCTGGAACAGAGCCGGGGGTGAGACGAGAAGCTGGGTAGGAGTAGGGGCTTGCAGGGCCTGCTCTCTCCACTCCACTTTGTCTGGTACTCGTAGGATGCAGAGAACTCTAGTTTTAAATACGGCCTTTCAGATTTGAATATTTGTCAAAGTCTGAGGATGGAACATATTTCATTAACAGTTTTGCCAGCTTGATTTATTACTTTTAAATATTTATACTTGTGGCATGTGGGCCTCTATTTGTTCTCATTTTGATCTTGGACCCGCGAAAGTTCAGGCCATAGGCACGTTTTGTTAGGTTGGTGCCTACGACTGCTTCTTTTAGATTTGAACTAACATTATATAAAAATCGAGGGATTTTGCATGAAAACCATGATTTATAGCATCCCTTGAAGAAAGGGCTGGCCACTTCAATGCAACATTCTGTACTCAATCATCCTTTGGGATTAAAAAGTGGCAACCTGGGGGCTTCCCTGGTGGCGCAGTGGTTGAGAATCTGCCTGCTAATGCAGGGGACACGGGTTCAAGCCCTGGTCTGGGAAGATCCCACATGCCACGGAGCGGCTGGGCCCGTGAGCCACAACTACTGAGCCTGCGCGTCTGGAGCCTGTGCCCCGCAGCGGGAGGGGCCGCGATAGTGAGAGGCCCGCGCACCGCGATGAAGAGCGGTCCCCGCACCGCGACGAAGAGTGGCCCCCACTTGCCGCAACTAGAGAAAGCCCTCGCACGAACCGAAGACCCAGCACAGCCAAAAATAAATAAATAAATAAAAATAAAAGTAGCTATAAAATTAAAAAAAAAAAAAAAAAAAAAGTGGCAACCTTCTTTTATGGGTTGGCCAAGATGTTCGTTCGTATTTTTCTGTAAGATAGCTCTAGTAGTGCTTAGTTGTCTTTAACTTCATTTGAAACAATTTTGTTAGTTGTATTGTGACAGCTGTCATATCAGCGTGCATTTAAAAAAAACTTATCAAAATTGGTGAATTTTTGTGTAGCCATTTTAGTATTGAAGATGGAAGAAAAAAAGCAACATTTTCAGCATATTACACTTTATTATTTCAAGAAAGGTAAGAACGCAAATGAAATGCAAAAAAAAAAAGCAGATTTGTGCAGTGTATGGAGAAGGTGCTGTGACTGATCAAACTTGTCAAACGTGGTCTGCGATGTTTCGTGCTGGAGATTTCTTGCTGGATGATGGTCCACAGTTGGGTAGACCAGTTGAAGTTGATAGTAATCAAATCGAGACATTAATTGAGAACAATCAATGTTATACCATGCAGGAGATAGCTGACATACTCAAATATCCAAATCAAGTGTTGAAAATCATTTGCACCAGCTTGGTTATGTTCATTGCTTTGATGTTTGGGTTCCATGTAAGTTAAGCGAAAAAAAACCTTCTTGACCATATTTCCGCATGTGATTCTCTACTGAAACGTAACGAAAATGTTGTTTTTAAAACAAATTGTGATGGGCGATGACAAGAGGATACTGTACAATAATGTGGAACGGAAGAGATCCTGGGGCAAGTGAAATGAACCACCACCAACCGCACCAAACGCCGGTCTTCATCCAAAGAAGGTGATGTTGTGTATATGGTGGGATGGGAAGGGAGTCCTCTATTATGAGCTCCTTCTGGAAAACCAAACGATTAATTCCAACAAGTACTGCTTCCAATTAGACCAACTGAAAGCAGCACTCGACGAAAAGCATCCAGAATTAGTCAACAGAAAACGCATCATCTTTCATCAGGATATCACAAGACTGCATGTTTCTTTGATGACCAGGCAAAAACTGTTACAGCTTGGCTGGGAAATTCTGATTCATCCTCCGTATTCACCAGACATTGCACCTTTGGATCTTTACAAAATTCCCTTAATGGAAAAAATTTCAATTCCCTGGAAGACTGTAAAAGGCACCCGGAACAGTCCTTTGCTCACAAAGATAAAAATTTTGGGACGGGCTTCCCTGGTGGCACAGTGGTTGAGAATCTGCCTGCCAATGCAGGGGACACGGGTTCGAGCCCTGGTCTGGGAAGATCCCACATGCCGCGCAGCAACTGGGCCCGTGAGCCACAACTACTGAGCCTGCGTGTCTGGAGTCTGTGCTCCGCAACAAGAGAGGCCGCGATAGTGAGAGGCCCGCGCACCACGATGAAGAGTGGCCCCCGCTCGCCGCAACTAAAGAAAGCCCTCGCACATAAACGAAGACCCAACACAGCCAAAAATAAATAAATAAATAAATAAATAAATTTATAAAAAAAAAAAGTTTTGGGAAGATGGAATTATGAAGTTGCCTGAAAAATGGCAGAAGGTAGTGGAACAAAAAGGTGACTATGTTGTCCAATAAAGTTCTTGGTGAAAATGAAAATGTCTTTTATTTTTACTTTAAAACCGAAGGAACTTTTTGGCCAACCCAAATCGATGGGGGTTGGGGGATGGGGGGCAGGATTGTCTGTTTGGCCACCTTCAGTGGTTTAAGGTAAAGCTGCCAGCTGGACCTGTGTAGCCAATGTCCTGTTTTCTGTGCAGCTATTTGACCAGGCTCATACCGCTCCCTTATGTTACCATCTACCTGTCCTGGCAGGCATCTGAGCACAAGACACCTGAGTTGAAGAAACCTTAAGGTATTAGCTGAATCACCTCACCTAAAATTAATCTAACTGAGCTTGTTTTGTGAACAAATAAGTCTGATTTGATGTGATTGAAGATATAACCCCTGGCCTCACAACTCTCTCACTTAAGACAAGAACATGCTGTAATCGCTTGAATTGAGAGAGAAGTCTCTTTAAGTCTCCATCTTCCTCTGGTTAAGGGCACACTGGATGAGCAGTTAGTTAAAGAGGTCCTTCCTGACTGTGCTCACAGAAAGAAGATTACCCCCTTAAAAAGCCTTGTTGAAAAATAATGAATTCGAACAATGAGATTATCATTTGTATCCTCGTGTTGGAATCTCAGTCTTTAAAAGAAGGGCAATGCTGTTTGTGCTTCCGTGTGACAATAATATTTTTTCTGGATGTTGAAAACTCTAGGGTGATTCTAATTTCAGCTCAGATCAGAAAGCACCAAGATATGGTTTATGAAAGCAAAATTAATGATGGCCTCAACATCCCTTCTTGGTTCTTTTCTCCTCATCATGTATTAATCTGCTGGGGATTGTTCTACATGTTCACATACGGAGTATGAATTGCTGTTAATACGCTGTTGCCAGGTTAAAGTACTAGAGAATGTGAAGATGTCAGAAAACAAATCCCAGAGAGAAATGAAACACTGTTTTCCTTAGCTTACAATTACCATACAAATAGACTCCTTCTGAATTTAAATTACAATGACAAAAAAAAATCCTTTACATTCACTTAAACACACTGACAAGAATGGAAGGGCAGGAGGGGCACACTGCAGTTCTGGGGCTATTATCACCATTTCTACAGCTTCACATGCAAAAACACAATCAGACAACACACTCTCACTTTGAAACTTGGAAAGTATCGTGTTGCAAAACATTACGGCAGACGACATTTCTTGAATTAAAAGCAAAAATCTGTTATCTTCAACCACAGGGAAAAGTTATTATAAACAACGTATGGAAAAATCTTAACAAGCACGCAGAGAGAGAAGTGGAAAAAAAATGACAATTTCTCTAAGTGCAGTTGTAAATGTTTCCAGGATCAAAAGCTTAACTTTAGAAATGCCCGGTTGCATCCTACTATCAGTTATCTCAGGATGCGAAGGCTATTTGCTAAGCAACAACATGTCCAGAGGTGGCTTTGAAATGGCTTTGGTACAGAGCATGAAACACCCATGACTGCACAGGGGAAACGCTGTCTTTAAATAGATGCTTGGCAAGGCAAATTCCCATCCAAACCCAGCACAGTGGGGAAAGGATGTGTAACAGGCAAGAACCAAATCTGACTACTTGTTGGATCTGTTTCTTTTACTTTAACCTTTGCTTCCTGTTGCTTTTGTTCACTAAAAGGAAGCTGTCTATACACAATGGCCTGCCTCAGGGAACCCTGCCCCTCTGCCTGAATGTTAAACCAAAGTGCCTTTGTTCAGGGAAACATCCTGGCCCTGCCCACCTGTGAATGGCTGCAAGAAAGAAGAAATGAACACATCCCCTCCCCGAGGCTGGCCATTCCAGGGGACAATTGCAAATCTTATGGCCTTTTTACTTTACTTCACTTGCTCACCTCCTCTCCCTCTCTGTGCTATAAAAGAAACTGGCATCCAAACCCCAATAAGATGGTTTTTCAAGAGACACTAGTCTGCCATCTTCTTGGTCTGCCAGCTTTCCGAATAAAGTCGTATTCCTTGCCTCAGCACCTCGTCTCCAGATTCACTGGCCTGTCGTGCGGCGAGCAGAGCAAACTTGGTCTTGGTAACAGATGCACCTGGCCGCCTCTGCTTCTACACCTTCCTGTATAGGTCTTTTCTCTCCTTGACACCTGCACATTTTAAAAATCAAGTTCACATCGTCCCTACTCCCTAGCCTTTTGGTTTGGAAGGTATAATGCATGGCCTCTCGACAGAGAGAGTACAAATTTGGACCTCCTTATTTGTAACCTCTCAGAGTAAGAATTCTGGCAAATTTATTCTCTCACTAATTTATCCAATCATTCATTTATTTATTCAACAAATAATTTACTAAACATCTACTACTTGCCAGTCACTGTTCAAGACAGAATATACAGGGGTCAACAAACAGACAAAAGCCCTGTCTTCCTGGAGCCTCCATTCTAGTGGGGAAATAAAGAAGAAGCAAAATAAACAGGTTACAGATATACTCTGTTAGACAGTGGTAAGTGTTTATGAGAGAAATAAAGCAGGGAGGGGCATAGGAAGAATTGGGAATTGCAGTACTAGATGGGGTGGGCAAGGAAGGCTGCTTTAGAGGGTGGCACTGGAAGAAGGAACTAGTGAGCCAATCATGCGGGGGATCAAGGGGAAAAGCATTCCAGGCAGCAGGACCAGAGGGGGCCACAGCCCCAGGGCAAGAGTGTGCCCAAGTGCACGGGTGACAGAAGGCAGGCAGTGGGGAGTGGGGCATGGAGGGGCAGACGGGAACCCATCAGAACCATCCTTAAGAGGCCAAGGGAAGAACTCGTGCTTTGACCCAGCAAGACCGAACTTTTTTGAGCATCTGTGGCACAGTGAACGTTAATTACAGCACATGCCTCTGACAGTTCAATAAGACATGGGCACGGTGTCTGGCTCACCTCATCTCAAAACCTGTCGGAAGGGAGTTAGTTGCTTCACTGCCATAAGATCCAACCACAAGAATGACCATTCCCGCTCAAACAGGAGCTCCCTGAGGGCTGAGGTGGCCGGCTACTCCTTCCTGCCCCCAGAGGAGGGCGCTGCCCATCGAAAGCACCAGGAGTCTTTGTCAATTCTGGGAGCTTTCCTGGTTGGGGACAGGACTCTGGGAACCTCTACTAAGGGTGACGACTCTGCTAAAGGCCCAGGTTTCACAGTGTGATTTACTTCCTGGGTTGGAGGAGACAGGTCAGGGGATGACAGTCTGTGTGTAATAGGGTATGTTTGATTTGTGGTTAAAACAGATCCGTGGCTCTACATTTACTTTTTAAAAAAAATTTTACTGAAGTATAGTTGATTTACAATGTTGTGTTAATTTCTGCTGTACAGCAAAGGGAGTCAGTTATACATATACATATATTCTTTTTCATATTCTTTTCCACTATGGTTTATCCCAGGATATTGACTATACTTCCCTGTGCTATGCAGTAGGACCACGTTGTTCATCCATCCTGTATATAATAGTTTGCGTCTGCTAATCCCAAACTCCCAATCCATCCCTCCCCCACCCCCCTCCCCCTTGACAACCACAAGTCTGTTCTCTGAGTCTGTTTCTGTTTCAGCTCTACATTTAGTTTTGAAAGGATACCAGCTTCTCCTCACCAACATCCTTTTAGAAATGTATTCACTTTAATGTTTAGCTGAGGACTGTATACCCCAAACAGAACCATCTGAGATTCTTCTTTCCACAAGAAGCCTGACACCAGGGTTCAGGCATGCTCCTCCAGTGCGTGGAAATATTGGTTTACAGTCATTCTTGTCTTGACAAAGAACCCAGGAGGCAGGGGAAATTAAAGCTATTTATGGGTAAGGAGCCATTTGTTCAGTAGGGATCAAAAAAAATGACATGAAGTACTGCAAAAATTGTAACAAAAGTCTGAAGACCCTGTCTATCTTAAGGGATGACGTGTTATTCCTTTTGCACTCCCAGGGCCTAGCACAGCACCTGACATGGAGAAGGTTTTCCATATGTGTTTGCTGAATTAATTAATTCATAATTATTACGTAAGTCAAGGCACAACAATATCATCAACTCATGGAAGGCCAGAAAATACTGAATTTAGTTACGATGAATTTATGATACAGACCAAACCCACAGGTACACAACACGCTGCTTCCAATATTTTGTTGCTAATGAGGTTTATAGACATCTGGCTGTATTTTCATCACAACGCCTTTCTTTATTTTAACTCTCAGTACAATGGTTGGCCTTCCTCAAAAATAAAGGATCTAAGTAAGATTGCTTAGTAACCGAGATTTGTCTGCTGCTTTTGATTCTCAGGTATAAAATTCTAATTCTAGAGAACTTTTCTGTAGGTGGCCTAGGTAGACTTTCATCTTGTAAAAGAGGTTATTCTAAACCTATCATAGATAAAATATGTGAGAGTTTTAATACTGTGACGCATCATATAAATTACAATTATGATTGCAATTATTATTATATCTATTAGCAAAGACCAACTCCCATTTTCCTCTTGTTTATGAAAGTAAAAGGCATTTCCCAAATAATTCCCTGCTTTCCCTGCTCCACATGTCAAATCACATTAAAATCCAATATATTAGAAGGACAGCAACACAGAGGTAGAAGGTCACTGTGACATTGTTTTAACCATGCCCACACCTTTAACCATTTCAGTGAATGTTAAGACCTGGCACAAAATTGATGCTGCAATTCCCAAAGCACTTTGATAACCTAGGATTAACTGATTTAAAAAAAGACTAAGGACCACTTAATTTTCTTTTGTGAACACTTATGAAATTTCCAGGACTGTGCACATTCTGATGACTTGTAGACTGTGTCAATATAAAATTTCTTTCGATTCCTCAGAGGCAACTGAATCCAGAGATGACATTTTGAAAATAGTTCAAATGTCAAATGGAAGTTTAAACAAAAGCAATTAGTCAGGAGAATTTCAACCATGGTTGGACTTCAGAAAGGTGTAAGTGCTTTTTGCTACAAAAGGAGTTCAGAAATCCCTGAGCAATGTTAATAAATGATACATATTATCCAAAGCATGTAACTTCTTCCTCCCTCCCTCCCTCCCTCCCTCCCTTCCTTCCGTGTTTCCTTAGAGCATCTGCTGTGTGTAAAGCACTGTTATTGGAATGGAAAACAACTCCCTATTTCCCACTGTACCCTGGTGCCTACTGCAGTGTCTGGCACACAATAAGGGCTCAATAAACAACACTGAATGTTGAATAAATGAAGAAGTAAACAAATGATAAGTAAGAAACACCCCTTTCTACTCTGAAGACTCTTGTTTTCTTATAATACAAATGCCAGCACATTTCTTATACTATGAACAGCCTAAAAAAAATAACAGAACATTTACTTGGCTTTGCTTGCTTTTGCCACAGATAGCTTGGATGCTGGAAACCAGAAAACCGTACCAGAAGAAAACTAGAAATCACCGCAGAGATTAGCTAATAGGAATCCAAGTAGACAGTGAAAAATGAAGTTGCATAATTGTAGGGAAAGCCTAGTAACTATGACCTATGTCAAAAAAAAAAAAAAAAAACAGAAAGAAAAGAAAAAAAGAAAATCATCCAGAATGCTGTGATATACAAAGGTACTTATATTTTAAAACAAAGTATAGCATGGTTTCCTTTAGGACAAGAGGACATCAAGCAAGAACGATGCTTTGAAGGTACATGAACAGTTTGAAGGGACAGAAATTACTGGAATAAAAACGTTCTCCCTCAGTCAACAGGGAAAGCTTCAGAGCTCATACGGTTTATGTGACAGGAGTTTCATGAAAAGAAACCTCCCTTACCATCTTACCATCTATGATTAATTTTGAAAATAAAGTGGGCTTTGAAAATAATTTGTTTCCAACAATTTGCTTTTACTGGAAACGGACCAGAATCGTACTGTCCCACATGGTGTTTATACAGAAGCAGCCTCTTCACCAAAGCAGTCAGTCCAGGAGAGGAGCAAAAAACGGCCCTGTGATCACTGAAATTAACGCCACAAAGCCTGTTACTGATGCTGTGCACTTGTACTCTGTGGGAGGGGTCTTCAAGGTCACCCTTCAGAGCCTGGTGATTCTCAACCTACTTACTATTCGAATCCCTTATGTACATGATGTCTCAGCAGATAAGAAGCATCAAATTAGAAGACAGAGCCCTGGGAGAGAGAGGCATGCTGCTAACAGAAGCCAGTGCTGTCAAGCTGAGCTTAAGTGAGGAAGCCCAAACAGTAGTACATCTGATGGCCCCAGACAACCATTAAGATTCCGGAGGGAAATCCTGTATCCACGACAGACTACGCAATTCGCAGGGCCCAGTGCAAAATGAAAGCACCAAGCCTCGTGTTCAAAAATTATGAAGCATTTCCAGATAGTGCCAGCAGAGCATTAAACCATACAAGTGGCCCTTCTGAACATGGGCCTTAGGTAACTGTCTGGGTTGTAGGCCCATGAAACCAGAACTGCTGCTATCATCATGTTCAGCATACTACGCGTGCCGAGTTGAAAGATGCATTTAATACACTTTAGAAAGTGATCCAGAAACACAGGTGTTTTATTGTAGTTTTGGCACTTAAAGATTTTTTTTAAATTGAAGTATAGTTAATTTATAATGTTGTGTTAGTTTCAGGTGTACAGCAAAGTGATTCAGTTATATATATACATATACATATATATATATTCTTTTTGAGATTCTTTTCCATTATAGGTTATTACAAGAAATTGAGTATAGTTTCCTGTGCCCAGTAGGTCCTTGTTGTTAACCTATTTTATACATAGTAGTGTATATGTTAATCCCAAACTCCTAATTTATCTCCCCATCCCGCCCCATTGCTATCCCCTTTGGTAACCATAAGTTTGTTTTCTATGTCTGTGAGTCTATTCCTGTTTTGTAGATAAGTTAAAGGGTTAAACTTCAGTTACGTGGGAAAACCACTTACGTGTAATTCCTCTATCTTGGGAGGTACTAGATATGACTAAAATTCCAACATGTAACTTCAATAACAAGCTCCAGATTCAGCCTCAAACATGGGTTTTCCCTTTGTTATAAAGTGGTTTTTTTGTCTTGTAAAAACAGCCTGTTTGTTCTTTTAGGTCTGAGAAGTTTCCTATTTCTTTGTGTTCCTCCCACACCTATGCACAGAATCCCAAATCCACAAAGGCGTATTATATCAGAGAGGAATGAAAACACAAAATAACATAAGCCATTTGCTAATTATGATAACCCAGCAAAGCACTGATAGAGATCTATTGAAACCATCTCTGGTATTTCTAAACATATGCATGTAGATATAAATCCACCAGGTATATTTGATTAACTATAAAAGTGAGACTTCGGAGACTGATTATCAAAGCCCACTTTACATTGAAAATCATTTCATTGGACACTAAAAACACTTAAATACAAAATTATAGAAATATGTCTAAATCTAGTTTCATAATAAACCATTTTAATAAATAACCCTATTTCCCGTGCATGAACATCATTTCTTCAGAGAAAAGCATTTCTCAACTGTGACAGAAAACAATTTAACTAAGTAAAAAAATGAACAATTTAGTATGTATATAGCCAAGATAAAGCATGTCTTTATAAAATAGGAAATTTTACGGAGAAGAGAAATTAACTTAAGTGGTAGGAGGTAATATTGGATTTGTCTTCCTTAACTGAAGTATCTGTAATGGCAACATATTTAAAAACGGTGCACGGGCAAGGGCTCAGCACTTTCTGCCTGTAATAGTAAGTTTCTAAAGTGATGGATTTATTTGACATCTCCTCACTCATGATCTCAGATGTTTTCCTTCCGAAAATAACCTATAAATATTATAACCATTTATTATTGCTGGAAAAATGTCCCATATAAGCCCTTAATATTATTTACTTAATCTATTCATTTTAAAGCTGTGTGACAGCAGCAATGAATGACAGCTGATGGTGAAATAATTCTGCACTATGAGATCTTAAAGAGTAGGGTTCTTGTTTTATCATCCTTGAACCCTCTACGCCTAGCACAGTATACTGGTGTACAGTAAGCACTCGTAAAAAAATGAACATTTAGTATATATCTGATACCTTCAAGGCATTTAATCAGACTGATTCTTCGTCAATTTTCAAGAAAGGATTCTTTATAAAGCACATTTTGATGAAAGTCAAGAATGTTGAATGCATTTAATAATAACTATGATAGCTAACATTTGTTGAGCGCTTCACATGTACAGGGCTTAGTTAGCTAAGTGCTTTATAAAATACATTGATCTGTTAAATCCTAGCAACAACTGAGTTAGTATCCCCATTTTCCTGATGGACAACCTGATTCATAAGAGGTTAAGAAACTTGTCTATCATCACCATAAGGTTAGTATGTGAACGAGATGGGGCGCCAATCCAGGAAGAATCCATGCTTCTCATGGGTGTGCTTGGCGAATTTCACAGGGTGAAACTCTGAGAAAACAGGTGGTTTATCATGCACATCTTGTTCAAAAGATTAAGGATAAATGGGGTTGTCTAAAACAGGATAATTTGCTTTTAACAGCATTCTTGGCAAATTTTCCTATGGAACACTACAGGTAAAATTTAAACCAGCAAATATCCATCTAAGAACTATTAATAAAGAGAGACAGGGCTTAATCCAAGCAAATGCTGGAGACCACAGATATTTTAGGTCATGACCCACAGAATTTCACAAATAAAAGATGAAAAGTGATGGTCAACATTCAAGCTAATGTAGATGAAAAATCCCAGCAATAATGTGACTTATAAAGACAAACGCCTTTCACTGATTTCTCCCCTAATTACTAAATCTAAAGGCTTCTTCTAGGCTTTAACCTTTGTGCACAACCGACATTAGAGAACATTTCTTTTTTCTTGAGCCTCTCTCCTGACTTGGTTTCCACAGCAACAGTCTTTTGTGGTCCTTTCATTTACGAAAGAGACACCTATATCAAACTTTAATGAAAAAAGTACGTATTATTACTGCAGGGTACATTAGACAATCTAAGGGCAAAGAGAACAGCTGAGTGTCACTAACACCTGGACCAGCCATTGGAAAGCCTTCAGGGTCAAGCCTATCAGAGCCTATCTCTCTCCCTCAGCTGCTTCATGCCCACAGCCTCTGTCTTAGTCCGTTTGGACAGCTCTAACAAAATATCATCAACTCACTGTTTTATAAACAACAGGTTTATTTCTCACAATTCTGGATGATGGAAGTCCAAGATCAAGATGCGGCAGATTCGGTGTCTGGTGAAGTCCCACTTCCTGCATCTTCTAGCTGCATCCTCACACAGCAGAAGGGGAGAGGGATCTCCCTGAAGTTTCTCTTATAAGACACTAATCCTATTCATAAGGGCTCCACCATCATGACGTAATTACTACCCAAAGGCCACACCTTCAAATACTACCACATCAGTGATTGTTTCAACATATGAATTTTAGGGAGACACAAACATTCACCCACAGCTGACAGGTTTACAACTCTTCAATTCCACCCCCACTAGAGATTATCTCTGAATCCCAGCAATAAATTCCTGGGAGAGAGAATCTTGGTCCCAGTGTCAAGGAGGGAAGGATAGGGGGTCAGTACTCAGAGAAAAGGGATGATGTGGGCTACACAGATATCTCTAATGTTATTTATAACAAGGTATCTTCTCTGTGAGATTTCAAGCCTGATGCTCCTTTTCACTACACCTCGAAGACTGTCTTCACCTCTTGTGTTCACCTCTTCTCGGAGTTACCAAGTTCCAGTTAACTGTATTTCTATTCTGTCTCTCCTATCAGTCCCCTTCTTTTCTTCCCTTCAATGTCACTGTCACTTAAAGACTCAAAGACTTAATCATACAACACGGATGCCAAATTAGCTAAAATAAACTCCATACATATGAAGACAATATCACTTTACATTTACTGAGAATTTACTACGTGCTAAATGCTTATTAAAGTACTTTACATATATTAACTCACCTAATCTTGGTGGCGAGCCAGTTCATTAGTTAATGAACTTATCCCCATTTTCACAGTGGAGTAAACTGAAGCTCAGAGAGGTTAAGTAACGTGTCCAACATCACACAGCTAAGAAGTGGTAGCGCTGGGATTCAAATGCAAAGACGTCTGATTTCAGTGTCCAATCTCTTGGACGCTACTCCTTGTGGCTTCTTTCCTCCCAGTGTTATTATGAAGCCCGACCATGATAATGAATGGCAAAGTGCTAAACAGACATTTGTCCTTGTGCTATTAAGTCACGAGACTACTATCAGTAACTCACCACAGGTTGGTTTTGTAATTTTATTGTTAGATTTCCATATGCTTTCCTAGAATAATCTACCTCAACGTGAATAAAATTTATGGATTTTTAAAACACTTGTTCATTTTTATAAGAATGTCGAGAAACTAGGAACAAAGTCATTTAAAAATGACAGCGAATACCAAGACCAGACTATAAAGTAGCAACAATACTAAAACTGGACTTTGGGTTCTCAAGGTCAATGGTGAAACTACACTTCATCCTGTATTTACTTTTCAGGTAGAAACTTCCAGTTCTTTGAAAGAAAAGTGCTTCCAGAGAATCCACTTTAAATGATTGAAAAGTGACAAAATAAATGAGACTCTGATGAGATTCTGATTTATGAAGCACACCAATGACATTCAGTAGTAACTTCCACATGGCCTTATGAGTTACATAAAAATACTCCCACAATTGGCCCTGTGGGGCATGAGAGCACCAGCCAGGAATGATCTTTCAGGAGTCCTGAAATGATTATAGCAACTCAGTGCCACACAAATCTCTCAGCACGTCCCCTATCCCTTTTATTTATTTATTTTTAAAATTTTCATTGGAGTATAGTTGTTTTACAGTATTGTATTCGTTTCTACTGCACAGCAAAGTGAATCAGCTATACATATACATATATCCCCTCTTTTTTGGATTTCCTTCCCATTTAGGTCACCACAGAGCATTGAGTAGAGTTCCCTGAGCTCTACCATAGGTTCTCTCATTAGTTATCTATTTTATACATAGCATCAATAGTGTATATACTATCCCTTTTAGAACTCCCCACATCATTAAACTTAACCAGATCATAAGTACTGCAAAACAAACAAAAACGACCTATCTAACTAAAGCCTGGATTGACTAGTGCAAATACTGCTAAAATTGTTAGGTTCCACCATAAGAGATATCATATGATATTTGTCTTTCTCTGCTTGGCTTACTTCCCTTAGTATGATAATCTCTAGGTCCATCCGTGTAACCCTTATATATGGAATCTAAAAAAAAAATGATACGAATGAATTTACATACAAAACAGAAACAGACCCACAGACATAGAAAACAAACTTACGGCTACCAGAGGCAAAGGCGAGGGAGGGATAAATGAGGGGTTTGTGATTAACAGATACACACTACTATATATAAAACAGATAAACAACAAGGACCTACTGTAGAGCACAGGGACCTCTACTCAGTATTTTGTAATAACCGAGAAGGGAGAAGAATCTGAAAATATATATATATGTATGTATAACTGAATCACTTCGCTGTACACCTGAAACTAACACAACATTGTAAATCAACTATACTTCAATAGGAAAAAAATCTGAACAATATATTTAAAAAAAAACTGGAAAAAAAACCCTGCTAAATTCTTAACATTTGGTATAGTAAGAAGAGCACAACATACTAGGAATCCTTGGTTATGCCAACCACCTTTACTCCCTCAGGAGAACTCAAGCTTCCCACCTGTGCCCTTGGACTGCCCCTTGCATAGCTGCCAGGGCCTGCTGTAAAGAAGTACCACAAACTTGGTGGTTGAACACAACAGAAACTTCTTCTCATACAGTTCTGGAGGCTAAAAGGTGAGAATCAGGGTGTCAGCTGGGCCATGCTCCTTCTGAAGGCTCTAGGGGAGAACCTTTCCTTGTCCTTTCCTGTCTTCTGGTGGATGCTGGGAATCCTTGGCATTCCTTGGCCCGTGGCAGCATGCCTTCAATGTCTGCCTCTATCTCCAGCTTCCCATGGCCGTCTTCCCTCTGTGTCTGTGTCTCTGTGTCCAGCAGTCCTTCAATTAGGGTCCACCCTAATGCAATAGGACCTCATTTTAACTTGATTACATTTACAAAGACCTTATTTCCAAATCGGGTCACATTCATGGGTACAGGGGGATTAGGACATCAACATGTCTTTTGGGGGGGACCCAATTTAACTCCTAAATACCTGCAAAACAAAGAGTGTGTACAATCATCGAAAAGAATTCCCTGAGCACCAGAGTCCTCAGATCATTAATGCATTCATTGAGTTGCTCACGTCTTCACTTTCAATGGCATATGTCTTTAGCATTGGGGACCATTAATCAGAGCAATCCTAGTTCTGTATGACCAGCTGGGTGACCTTGGGCAGGTCACCAAGGTGCCCAGAGGCCCAGTTTCTTCCCAGGACTGTGGTGTGAAAACACAGGTCTGGCTCGGGCACAGAGCAGACCTGCACTCTGGCTTCCCTGGCTTAAGGTTCCTCTTCCCACCTTTCCATCACCCCTGGGAGGGAGGGGGCACACACCAGGGAGTATCCAGGAGTCCCCCTAACAATGTCGGGGAAGAATGAAGAGAGGCGGGCAGTGGTTTCAATTAAAATTCACTGTTTCTCTCAGAACAGAAGAAAGTAATAAACCAAGGCAGTAAATTACTGCTGTGGAATTAATGCCCAGATAAAAGAAATAAAAGGGAAATTTATGACCTTAATCAATCTCCTTTTTTCATATATACATATAACTCCATCATCTGCTTTATTTACATGACTCTATCACCCTCCCAAATAATTCTCAGTAATTTCCAGCAGCAGCTACGCCTGCAGCTGAGCCCCCAGGAGCAGGCTGGGTTTCTACCGGAAATCTAGGAACACCGCCCCTCTCTCCCACCCCTTCTCAGTGGGCTAGAGGACATGGAGGAGCATGGAGGCCCAAGCAATACCGCCAGCCACACAGAATGAGCAGCTTACATCCCCTCGGGGAGGCGCCCCTGAGCCACCTGCATGCCCAGGGTCGGTTCCCAGCCAGGCATCTCTTCCCTCCCGCTCCTGTCTGTTCAGTCTTCCCTCCCTTTTACCCAAGTTCCTCATACCTGCCTGGAATTCAATTTTATAAAAGTCAAGACCTGAAACTCTTTTTTTCCAAGTAACAGTCATATTAACTCAAAGATCCGAATGTGTTTCTCATGAATGCTGTTGCCTAATTAGCAGACTTGTCCATAGAAATGTGACTCAATTTGGGGGTCAAAGTTTTCTTTCCTATTACTGATGGTGGCACCAGTTGGCAAAGTCTTCACAACCTATGGGGTATCCAAGGACGGTGATCTGAGACACTGGTCTAAGGCCCCACAAATCTACCAGTTCCCTGGGGCTTCTAAATGAACACTGCATCCTTACAAGGGATGCCAAAGACCTCAGAGAGCCTTAATCTAGATACAGGACTGCAGACTCCCCAGCTGAGGGCAAAAGGATTTTTTTTTTTTTCTTTTTCACTCCCTTTTATTCCAGGGAAGTAACAATCCTCATATTTATCTGTCAGAAGGCTGACATTAAGCAGGAACAGGATTTGGAGCTACTTAAGTATTTCAAGGGAATAAACTCTGGGACCCTCAAAATAACCCCTTGACGCTGTTTTCTGAAGAACGCTGTGCAAAACCGACTTTGATGAGAATTCTGTCCAAACACTCAGCGTTGAGAAAACAATAACTTCCTCCACTTTCATTCTGTTGGAAGTTTTGTTATTGTTTTGTTCTTTTTTTGCTAATGGATTTGATTTCAAATATTCATAAAGCCTTTAAAATACAAAGAACCTGGAGTGAGAGGGAAGTGAGAGGCAGCTTTGGATTTCTTCCCTTTTTATTTTATATCATTTTATTATTGTTAATAATATATATTTGCATCTGTTTCTATATATAGATATACGCACACAAGCACTTTTTGAAAATGCTAACAATACCACCACACCTCCCTAATTAGTTACTCATTTTGTAGGGTGTTTTGTTAAGGGCAAGTGAAATAGAGTCTTGGAAAATATTCCACATTAGTTTGGTGGTTTTCAACAGGGGCAATTTTTACCCCAGGGGATGTTTGACAATGTCTGGAGCTATTTTGGCTGTCACAACTAGGGGAAGGGGCACTACTGGCATCTCGTAGAGACCCAGAAATGTTGCTAAACATCTTATAATGCCTAGCACAGCTCCCAAAACAAAGACTGATCCAGTCCAAAATGTCGAAAGTATTGAAGTTGAGAAACTCTGAAATCGGTATTTACATTCACAACCAGCATTCAAAAAAAAAAAAAAAAAAAAATCAAGCCACAGGAAGGCAGAGCCTCACTCCACTCTAGGTGAAAGCACGTTCTCCTTTGCAATGTCCCCCTCTGCACCCTCAGAACCCCCCCACCCCCAGTCCACACTTATGAGTTGATCAAATGGGGAAATGCACAGTCTCCCCAGTGACACAATGACAGTGCAGAAAAGTTCCCTTTGTCCTTGTTCATGTGAAGCACATTCACAGGGATGCAAAGGTCACTGCTGAATTTAAATAACCTCCTGTGATAAATCTGCATGAGGCCGATTTGTTCTACTGGACGCGTTGGATTAAATGAACACAATTTCATGTTCTATAGGACAAGGCCTCCTTTCATGGCTGAAAGAAGGAGCGAGGGTGATTTACAGTTTCATACGTACTTATTCGCTACATTATCTGCTTTGTGCCTGGACTTATGAATATCAACTCATCATCCCGCGGTCATTTCTACCCATTCAGGAGAATTTAGCTTTCCATTAGGAAGGAACAAGGAACAAGAGAGTGTAACAAGAGATTTCTGCAATGTTCACTTGAAAGAAAAATCATCAATATTTGTCCCCTTGTCCTTCACCTTGTGTGTTTTTTTCTTTTTAATCTCTGATGTTATAACATAAAGCCAGGTCTCCTTCTGTTTTCCAGGAAAAGGTGGTTTGTTAAGCAGATTATCCCCAAACAGAGCTGGACATCAACAGAAGGCTTAGCTTACTTATGATACCAGATTATTTTTAAGCACCACTCTCTTATGAGCCATCGCTCTTTTTATAATGATAAACTAATATCAAATGTTTGTTGATTCATTAAAGTATTCCTGAATTCCATTTAGCAACAGATTCTGCTTAATGTTATATATTTGGAAACAAGAGAAGTGTATCCAAACATTAATATAACCCAGATTTTTTATTAACCACAAGTCTTAGGTATCACAATGTTTTTGCTCATGGACCATGAAAGAGACAGGATTTTCATTTTTCTCTACTTCATACACCTGAAACTAACACAACGTTGTAAATCAGCCACACTCCAGTAAAATTTAAAATAAAAGAGTGTATGGATAAATTATAAAGTTGGCTACCTTGTCCTCAGGTCATCTCTCAGCACTGTGTTACCTCCCTCTTTCGTTTCTCTTTGGATACTGAAGTCTAGAGTCTTGCTAACCTAGTTTTCAGCAATGTCAGCATCACATAGGAACTTGGTAGAAATGCAAATGATTGAGCTCCATCCCAGGAATCCGTAGTCTAACAAGCTTGCCAGTCGATCATCATCATGCTGAAATGTGGTCTAGATTTTTCTCTCTCTGTTACTCCTCCAGGTAACACTTACCGGCTTCGTCTTATACCGTACACTGAAAGGCAAGCTGATATTATTTATTTATTTATTTGTTTGTTTTTGGCCATTAAGTGCAGCAGGCTGGATCTTAGTTCCCCAACCAGGGATCGAACCCATGCATGCCCCCTGCAGTGGAACCAGAAAGCACGGAGTCTTAACCACTGGACCGCCAGGGAAGTCCCAAGCTACTATTATTTAGAGTTGGTTAAAAAACTAATGACATCCAATATTTTAATAAGTTATCCCTCCTCTTTGTATAGGGAAAAAATGTCTAAGCCCAAGGGAATCAATCGTTAAGGTTAGGCTTTGAGGTATTCCTACAGCACACATGCTTTTGAAGAGGTTCACTTTCTGTCAGCTCCCCTGAGAAGAGGAGAGGGCAGCAACTCTTCCTACACATAAGTATGCTTTGGTCAGGTTAATCCCAAGAGGCTCACACAAAGTGAAAGCAAGCTGAGCTTCACCTCAGCTCAAATATAGGTGGCAATGCCAGCGGTCAGAGCATGGACCAAAGGGAGACATCACAACTGCAGGAAAGAATTTAGAAAGCCCATGCCCTGGCTGGTCAACCATCAAAACGTCTGGATTAAGTAAGGCTCACTTCCAGAGACACAGGCTCTCAACACAGCATACCCTAATCCTGGATCTATGTTTAACAGAGGCAAAGGAAACAGAGGCAAAACTAGGTATGGTTTTTCCCTCTAAAAAGTTATTTTATTAGGCCTCTCAAAAGGAAGATATAAGACCCAAGGCTTTTAAAAATCTAAATATCATCAAACAAGAATAAAAGAGATGTGCATAGTTGCTACTTCTAATGTCTTCCAACACTCCAGACATTTATGAGTCTTTTAAAATTCCTTTTCTAATGATATAAAGCCTCTCCAACTAGCTCAAGTAGCAACGGATGGGCTTTCAAGGTCAGCTTAACTTGTTCAGTCCCTCGGTAATTTTCTCGCTTCTCTCTTTGCAGACTGACCCATTCTTCAGGGCCCATTTCAGGGATCTGCAAAGTCCTCACACCATCCTCTCCTACTCCAGCTGGCACTGAACTCTGCCCCACCCAGACATGTTATCCTGTTCACTCACAACTTATATTCCACAGAGTCTGACCATTTATTTTTTATAAACTGCCTTACATTCTTGCTAAAGTGCGTAGTATGTGTGATGGCCCTATTTTTCCCATGAGCATAAATTCCCTGAATGCAGTAATGTCTTATACTTCTGTTCTATCACCCATCCCACCAATACCTGGGGTCTAAAACAGCAGTGGCACACAGTAGTGCACAATACACTTTATAAAACCCCATGGAAGGTTCCAGTGCTACACACTGATTAGGAAGGAAAGACATCACCGCCTTTCAAGTATGTCTCGATTGCAGCAACATGGCTATACCTAGAGATTATCATACCAAGTGAAATAAGTCAGAGAAAGACAAGTATCATATGATAGCACTTATATGTGGAATCTTAAAAAAATGATACAAATGAACTTATATTACAGAACAGAAACAGACGCATAAACATAGAAACAAACTTATGGTTACAAAAGGGGAAAGGGGGGGGATAAATTAGGAGTTTGGGATTAACAGATCCACATTACTATATATAAAACAGATAAACAACAGGGTCCTACTGTATAGCACAGGGAACTATATTCAATATCTCGTAATAACTTATAATGGAAAAGAATCTGAAAAAGAATATATATATATGTATGTATAACTGAATCACTTTGCTGTACACCTGAAACTAAGACAACATTTTAAATCAACTATACTTCAAAAACAAAGACAGTGGGGTTCGGGAGAAGTGTGCTTGCAACTCACACAAACTTGACTCTAGTGGGGAAAACAGGATGATTAATAATAATAAAAACAACAGTATTTATCGAGTGCTCCAGTAAATGCTGGCATGCTGGCGCTGTGCCAAATGGTCCCCATACCGCAGACATGACTACAATAAACATTCTGAAATCCTAGAGGAACTTCCCACACCTGTTCCCCAATTCAGCCTGGATGACCACTCAGCAGCCAGCTTGGATTTCGTTACAAGCGCTGGAAGGAAGCATTTAAGTTCCTGCTCACCCGGAGAGACAGGTGAACACCAGCCTGCCGGGTGTCTCCCGCTCAGAACACGTGGGTAGGACTCCCGTTACTGACTAGCTAAGGCCCGCGCATGCCGGAAGCTGCCTTTGATTGAAATCACCTGTTCAGCCTGGAATTAATCAAGGGTTCTCTGTACAGGCCAGAAAGGACCTCAGAGCATTACAGCTTTTGTTTTCCTTCTTAAGCCACAGGAATTACTAAAGAAAGTCCACAGACTACTGACTCTAAGTGATTTTAGGTCTGGCAGGAAAAAAAAAAACAGTTCTTTAGGTAGAGAACAGAGAGTTCATTACAGAAATCTCTCTCCCTTTCTGGGTCCCGGATATCTGTTATCTGCTGCAAGCTGTGGACCCGAAGTATTGACATTATTCGAGTTCGCATTAATCATGTTAATCTTTATTTATTATGTAGCACATTGCCAAAGCAAAATGGAACTCTATAAATTTCGGCTCTACCACAGAGGAAGGAACGAAAGGTCAGTTTACCAGAGTCCACAACCAGTGGAAAAAATCTAAAGCATAAATATTACCTAAACATACCAGTTAGGTACACCTCCCCCTTCATTCCTGAAAAATGTTACATTAACGTAACTATTGCAGACAAAGGACTTTAGAGAGACAGGAAGTGTGCCAAAAATTAAACCATCTCTTTGGAGAGCTTGTGGAATCGGATGGAAATTGCTCCATAGGCAGCATTATATTTAGAGCAACAAGCTTAACAAGGGTTGCACCAGGCTCGTGGTTCTGCGAATCTCAATAGAAATAAGAACAGTAATAACATGATTCTTCTAGAACTTTGTAGTTCACCAATGGCCTTCAAACATATCATGAATTCAGACTTCTTGAGCAACTCGTATGAAGTAAGCAAGGTCATTTTCATTTTCTAGATAAGAATCTGAGGTCCGAGGAGATTAACTGATTTGCCTGTAATCAGAGTTACAGCAATCAGGATGGGGTATCAACTTTCTTTGCACAGTTTCACTGTGCCAGGCACCGTGGTAAGCATTTTACTTGAGGACCGCTTTATGCCTTGCAACTATCCTTTCTCACTAAAAACCGAAGTTCAGAGAGGTTCAGTAACCTGCCCAAGCTCACAGAGCCCACAGAGTGTCTGATTTAGTCTATGTTTTCCCTGCTGTGTTTGATGGTGTTTCCCAGTTAGGAGTGCAGAGCAAGGGTTTGAAAACCAGGACTTCTAATCCCAAATGCTACCCTCCTCCATGAAACACTCCCTAACTACCATTCTTGCCCACCCCATATTGAGTGAAACTCCTCTACCATAATCAATTATTGCAACCTTTCACTCTATCATAAATATTTGTCAGTTTAGTAATTTCACGTACCTTGGGTCCCTGATAGGCTTGGGCCATCTCTTAAGTTTATAACTCTCTCTATAAGATCCTGTTTGGAAACTAATAGGCACAATAAATGCTTGGTGAATGACTAAATGGATAAACAAAATCCAGTGTTTTCTTGTTGTGTGTCTGAGAATTACAAAGTGTGCTATATGTTCCTTTTAGACTATTAGAAAAGTTGGTCTAAAATGTCATTCCTGGCACAAATCCTTTTTAAAAATCTACAGCTAGGACAGAGAAATTATACATATGATCAAGGCTCTTATGTAATACAGTCCAAATTTCGATAATACAGGAATTTCTGAAAATCCAAGGGCAAACTTTTCAAAGCTAGATAAAAGACAGCTTTAGTTTCATGAGTCTCCATGTTCTTCTCTGCAAATACTGCGTGGTCTATGGTCTTCACTTCCAGTCCAAATTCCTCCCTGTGACATTTATTCTTTCTTTAATTTCAGCCATGAGTGGAGGAAGAGACCAGTTGACATTGCCCTTGTGCAGTGTCTTTTGTAAAAGAGGGTGCTGGGTTCAC